>NC_136774.1:23534568-23576946 GCF_947034865.1 Barbatula barbatula
TGAGAAATGTCTCCGGTCCTGCAGCGTATAGATGTTGTGTGACGAACGATACTGACCGGTCACCGGCTGTTCTGAAGAATGAAGATGATGAAGACACAAACCTCAGCTGCTGTTATCGTGTGTTTACTCAAATACTTCCTGTTATCGTGCAAACAGATAATAAACATGTTTGAGTCACATGACACACAGACCGTCACGAGAAGCAGAACCTATAGTGTATTTACAGATTTACAGTAAACATTCAGCACGGCTTCATCATTTTTATGATCCTGTGAGGTGGAAATTTGCCATCTGTCGGGCATCTTTATAGAAGCTGAAAGATGTCAATAAACATCTGAACCAATACACAGAAAACAACGTATACAGAACTTTCTCTTTCGTAGCTCAGGATATTTGATGATTGTGTTTCATAAGTCATTGTCATTTTTGAGACAGATGAGACTTAAGCGAAAGTTTCCACCTGCTATCCATTAAATCTCATTGATGTTTAGAAGAAGACTCACTCTGGGATTGTTCAAATCTTCCCATTAATTAAAACATCTGATTGTCCATGAGACACCAATAAGAAGCTTCATCATATTTGACATTTTGATTTCAACAATGCTGTTTAGTATAAACACATACACAACAAGTCAGTAAATGAAGCAGAAATGACTGGACGCCAAACACATTTGGTCTCTTATTCAGACTAATGGAAAACAAAAGAAGAGGTTTCTAAATATCTCAATTAGTGTTCTGCAGAAGAAAGAAAGTCCTACAGGTTTGACATGACATGAGGATGAGAAGTACAGTAAAGAAAAGAGTCAATCATGTCGGAATGTTCATATTTGAATAGAATGTTCATCTAACCAACAACCATTATCATTCATACATGAACAAGTGTAAGTCAATTGTGTAAATCATTGTTGATGTCACAGTTTTACATCACTGATACTGGAGAACATGCGTGTCGGACATTCCTGGTGCGCATCACCCGGTGTGCGTCCGTCCCTCTCCTCCTCTACACGCCCCCTCACAGCGTCGATTCCGTTCCACGCCTCTGCGAAGAGAACAACCGGCATTCGGGAATAAATATCCAGAGATTCATGACTTCAGACACAGAGGACACACAGAGAGACCGAGAGAGAAAGAGAGACACTTTGGATTTAGACTCATTTTTACGCACGCTGCACTGGAACGCGCACTTGCTTTGGGAGGTAAGACGAGCACGCACACGGCGTCTTTACTTCATGGTTTTGAACTTTTTAAGGGTGGTGTTGTGTTCAAGCACACAGTCAGCTGCCTACCTAGACATCAACACCTGACCATCACAGGTGGATTGCGAGCACATGTGCAACATGATCCAAAAATGAACGCTGGTTATAGGAAATATAACAAAGTATTTAGATTGGAATTAAATGAAAGTATACTATGTAGTGTGTTGTGTAGTATACTTACGGGAACAATCATATTGTGGGGGTGTTCAGCTGTTTATGTTGAGATCTACACAAAAAAAAGTCAAGAATCTTGCTCCTATAGAAAGATTCAGAATATAAACTCATGTCAGTGTATAATGTCCTTGTGTGATGTAGTTGTTGAGGAATTTCTTTTCCTCTTAATAACTTCCTACTCCATATGAAGCAACTCTTATCTGTAGAGAATGCACAGCCCGGCCGTGCCATTTCTTTTCAGCACTGTATGTCTACAGACGTCATGTTATGTACAGACACGGGGGAGATAATGAAGACAGGTCCTAAAAAAGTAGATTTGAATAATCTTTGGAATGCAACAGCGCATGGTGTCCATCTAATGCATTAGTTCTGTCTTTTCTCCGTCTGTTGGTTTAGATGAAAAAGAAAGCAGAATGGCAGACAGACCATTTCTCTTGATCCTCTGCTGGCGCGTTTATCAACCCCTGACACATGCACAGTTGCAGAGCAGATATACTCTCAGAACGGCGTGTCTATCTGTCTGTCTGTCTGTCTGCGTGCGTGCGATGAGTCAGCTATACTCCTTTAAAAGCTTTTCCTCTCATTCAGGGTGTTTGCAGTATCAATGTCTGCTGGACAATGCTGCTCTGTTCTGTGTGTCCAGCTGAAGTCAGGTTCAGATTTCACACACGCTCCAACAGATGAAAGGAACGGTTCACCCACAACGTTTCCCTGATCTGTGTCTTACCAGTTTAATAATGTAAGATTACATCTTGAAAACAAGTATTCTGTTTCTTGTGTTTCATACTTAAACTGCTTGAGAGAGAGAGAGAGAGAGAGAGAGAGAGAGAGAGAGACAGAGAGAGACAGAGAGAGAGAGAGAGAGAGAGAGAGAGAGAGAGAGAGAGAGAGAGAGAGAGAGAGAGAGAGAGAGAGAGAGAGAGAGAGAGAGAGAGACGAGAGAGAGAGAGAGAGAGAGAGAGAGACAGAGACAGAGAGAGAGAGAGAGAGAGAGAGAGACAGAGAGACAGAGAGAGAGAGAGAGAGAGAGAGAGAGAGAGAGCATAAGGTGACTCACTGTGAGAATGTGTCATGTTGATCTGAGCCAGATGATGACAAACGGCAAGAGAGAATAACAGAAAGAAAGAAAGAAAAAGAAAGAAAAATAAAGATTTAATTGAGTTGTTTGTGTTGGATTCCGTTGTCAGTTTGTGTTTTGTATGTGTTGGGGAGGGGCTTCATGTCTATCGTGTGTGTGTTTGTCAGTTGTTTCCATATGTTTCCTGCAGGGGTCTGTGTGTCCGAAAGCGTGTTAACCGACAGCAGGTTTATTATCGTGCATGTATGTTTGTTTGTGTGTGTGTATAACATGTAACATGCTATCTGGCTTGTGGGCGTGTCATAAACATTTCTGACAGCTCAGGAAGCTCAGTTTTGGGTTCATCCAAAAAGATTAAAGGTTTCATATGAGGGGGCTAAAACTAATATTATCATTTGTTTTAGATGTAAAGCCACTGTTGTGTTGTTGAGCAAAAAAGTGTTTCAGAAGGAAACCAGACGTGTCTGTCTGTCCTGGTCTGAGTCATTCTGCTGACATGGTTTCTTTTGATTTATTTGCCACAGGAATGTTTCAGTACAGTATTCTGCACAGGCGTCTCGATCTGTGTGTGTGTTAAGCTCTAAAGCGGATGAGAGGAAGTTTCTGAGAGTTTTCACAAACTGAACTCCCGAAACAAGAAAGTTTTTTTTAATTTGTGGGGATCAGATTGTATTGTATGATTATTTCAACGGCAAATCTTACGATCCAAGAACCGATCAAAGCACACAGTGTCTTCATTAGATCACACACTAACCGTGCGGTTTTATCAGTTATCAGTCTGAGTCGATGAAACGATGAACAAATCCTTTGTTGAATGATGACTGACTTGACTGACATTCCCTGAAAAGTAAGTTGCAGAAACTCACAGGTTTCTTCTGTAGGCCTCTATTGTTTCATCTAAACCACATTGAAAAGGAACACGGGGTTCACTTAAAACTATTATGTATTCTCATTCTCATGTGGTTGTAAACCTGTATGCGAGTCTTTCTACAGTGGAACACAACACAAGATATTTCGAAAAATGTCTCAGTGGTTTTGTGTGCATACAATGGAAGTCAATGTAGTTTAACAACGTTAGATTATCAACATTCTTCAAAATATCTTCTTTTGTGTAACATGTTTCTTTGGGTACGCACACAAAATGCACACATGTACAAGCATGTAACACACTTTCCTGTTATGTTTCAGGAGTTTACAGCCAGACCTGCGTGAGAACATGAATTTATTCCTGAAACTTTTGCTGCTTCTACCGGCTGTTTTCTGTTCTGCGGCTAACACGGTAAGTGTGTGTGTGTGTGTGTGTGTGTTTGTGTCATGGATGATTCAAGAATTAAACATACCCTGAATGTTCTCACAGGACCTCCATCACAGACAGAGGAGAGGCACGCGTCTGTCTACTAAAGGTGAGTTTCTACCTGACCTTTCACCGTCACCTTTAACCTCTGTAACTCCTCTTATCTCTGACTGTGTTCTCAGTAGCACAACACCACACTGATCAAGATTTTTCTGCAGTACGTCTAATGTGCACAAAATGCATAATGTATGTAACATATGTTATGTTCTTGTTTTTTATTCCGAGCATAATGTCCAGATCCCAGTAAACTGAACATGAATATGGATTTTTTGGTCCGGATATATTTTGGCAAACTAAAGAAGTGTTCTGGGTGTCCGGGTACAGACAATCCGCACTAAACACCACAGACATACTGCAGATGCCAGCAGCAGACGATAGGGGACGCTAATAAAAGAGACAAAAACAGAAAGGTTCAATTGACCACAGCAGAACTTCAGCCAATAGAGACTCACAGGAGGACTCTGTCCTCCATCCAGAATGTTCTCCTTCATGTCAATCTGAAAAAAACCTTCTGTCTTGAAATATGTGCTGCTTCCAATTTTTTCAGAAAAAACTTTCATTCATTTAATTGACTCTTTGTTTGACCACAATGATGATGTGTGTGTGTCAGAGGTGTGTGTGGACACTGACTCAGCCGCAGTCAGAAGCAGCGGAGCGACGTGGCTGCGCTTGAAGGGTCCGAAAGTTGAATACTGCCGCTGCACATCACGAGGAAGAGTACAGTGTCATGAGATCCCTGTTAAAAGTGAGTGATCGTAATCGCAAAATATCGACAATATAGAGCAACTGAGACTGGATTCATAAAGCCTCTTTATTCACACGAGTTACAAGAAGTTACACGACAAAACGTTCAGTATTACAGTTTGAAGAAGTATTAAAGTCAACAGAAAAGGCGATTACGACCCAATTCCTCAATATTGTGACATTTAAAGAGTGACAGGGGATATTTGATGAATACAAATGTGTAGGGCAGGACTTAAGCTGTCAGAAATTGATAGGATGTCTCTGATATGACAGCAGCTTGTTAGAAAAGTCATTCCAGATGTGGTTTAGTGCTATTATTCATATGTATACATATGTGGGTTTGTTTAATGCATTTTTATTATAGTTATTATGTTTTGATAAAGGATTTTTAACACTTGCACTGATGAATAATACATATGATATAATACAACAATAATTAACCAACAACTAACCAAAAACTACTAAATCCGTCCCCAACATTCCTTTGTTTGTGTATTTTCTTTTGTGTGTGCGTGTGTGTGTGCAAACCAGAGCATCTCACCAAACATTTTGCACACACGCATACAAACACATATACACACACACACTTACACACATACACACACATACACACACACACTTACACACATACACACACATACACACACCCACACAAAGCGTGTCCACCCTGTGACTCAAGCGCAGATGTGAATCAAACCGTTTTGAATTATTGCTCAGGGTTATGACTTCACTGCGCTTTATTGAATGTATTGTTGTAAAAGTTGTTCTTTGCTTAACGTAAAACACTAACAGAACAATAATAAAACCACTTTACATCCAATTGATTCGGATATTTTGGAAAGACAAAAAAATACTCCTAGAACGGGTTCAATAGCGTTTCACACAGACAAATAAATGTGTTAAAATAATAAGTCAAGCGGATATAAACGTACAGTTTCTTAAAGTGAATTGTTGCATTTTCCTCTGGTGTTTTGCAGAATGTTTTGCATCTAAGTGTTATAACGGAGGGTTGTGTAAAGAAGCCATTTACTCCAGTCATTACATATGCCAGTGTCCCGCAGGCTTTAGCGGCACCCAGTGTGAAATCAGTAAGTTACAGCATGACATTGCATTTATGATATAGCAAAAGAGTTTCAAAACTTGGTCACTAACTCTGTCCTGAATTACTCCAGAAAACTTGCTTTAACAGGTTTTGATAGTTGCTTGATGTGTATCCAACTACTTTAAGATGTCTTACTGTATCTAATATTCATCTCGGTTTCTCATAGACACAACCGAGAAATGTGCTCGGGGTCAAGGGTTAGCGTACCGTGGCACCTGGAGTACCAGTTTGTCAGGACTGGAGTGTGTTAACTGGAATTCCTCCTCACTGAGGGGAAAGAAATTCACAGCTAGTAGGCCAGAAGCAAACACACTGGGACTGGGACATCACAACTACTGCAGGTATACATAACCACTGCACACCATCACGTGTGTTATACATTGGTTTTATAATGCTTTATATTACACTTAATAACATTTCTCATGCTAAACAGCACAGGAAATGCTTTTCATACTATTCGTTGTGTGCTAGCTTGACCTTTCCAATATGGCGGCGCCATTGACCCCACTGAGCCTCCAAATTATTTGTGGGGTAGATTATATATATATATATATATATATATAAATTTAAATGATACTTCCTTAATTTTCTCTGTGATTAAATATTATTTGGGAAGTAGCCAAACCTTTTTCCATTCAATACAATCTGTGAACCGAAACAACCGTTTTATGTTCCACGCGCTTCATGCGACATCAAAATACCGTGAGAGCAGACCGCTCTGTTTCTCATGATACTTATATCGTATACTTTGATCGGTCGTGACATGTACAGAGTTTCGTGAAGTCGAACACACACACACATATATATATATATATATATATTTAGTACCCGTATGTTTACCAGATAAAGTCCCCGCTCTACCACAATATTGACATGTTTTAATAAAACAAACTATCCGTGAAATCATGTAACGTTACTGGCAACACAGCTATGAAACACTCGCTGCTGGCGTTTTCAGATGCCTAAAACGATTGGTGGACTCACAGCCAAGCGCTTCTTGTCTTTCGGAGACGGGCAGTATATACAACATATAATTTTATAACATATTAAAACTGTTCTTAATTTTCATCTTTATTTGAATAACATTAAAATAGACGTTTCATGTTTGAGAGAGACGCTAGGAGCAGACTGTAACAGGAGCTTACATGTTTGTTTTTGCGGTTGTCACGCGAGACTTCTCGTTATTATGCAGCTTCACATTTGCTTACGTTTAACTGGATTATATTTAATTTCCCAGGAATCCAGATGGAGATACTAAACCATGGTGCTTTGTTTATAAAAGAGCTCAGATCACATGGGAATTCTGCTCTTTACCGACCTGCTTATCAGGTACACACACACACACACACACAGGTACAGATATACACATTCGTTGACAGTGTGTAGTGATGTTGTGTGGTCTTGTTTTGTGTCAGACCCCACGCTGGAGTGTGTACGCAGATCAGGACAGACGTACAGAGGAACGAAAGCTGTGACACGCAGCGGTTTAAAGTGTTTACCGTGGGACTCCCCCGCCGTCTCTCATAAAGTCTTCACTGCATGGAGATCTGATGCCAGAGAGGTGGGCATCGGCAGCCACAACTTCTGCAGGTACATAAACACACGTGCATTTATACACACATGTACCCACTAACAACAAACATGAAGTGAATATTACACGAACGCACCAAGAGCGTCAATGGTGACATGTTGCTTTAATACATAGACTATACACTAGGGCTGTGCGATATTGAGGAAAAATGCGATATGCGACAGCTTGCTAAATAATGCGATATGATCTTTATTTTTTTTAAATCAATTTAAATTGTATGAAAATATATTAAAAAAATATAATATAACCAACATATATTTCACATTATTTTAGGAAAAAGAAAGCATCACTTCAACTCCTGAAAGTGAACAGCCATGTGCATCTCCCAACTTACATCCGCCTGCCAGATAGATACTCTCTCCGCATCCACCTTAAACTTTGACCGTTCATAACTTTTCAAAGAATTGAAACGCTGGTTCCCAATATGCATATTGCGATATATTTCAGGAATTTCTATATATTACACAGCCTTACTATACACAAAGAGATGTAGACTAAATGTTTGTGTGACTTTAATGAAAATCACAGTCGTTGAAAATTGTTTCCATAATCAGATCCACAGACACACACTCTCCTTCTTACACACAGAAACCCAGACGGTGACCTCGGCCCCTGGTGTCACGCGTATAAAGGATCCCAGCTGATCTGGGAACTGTGCGATATCCCCAAATGCTGTAAGTCTTTAGAAATGATTTCATGAGGCACCAGGACACAAGGGAACTTTCTCTCAAAGTTATCTCAAAATTAAGCAGGAATTTCTTATATCTTAAATGTTAGCACATACTATAATGAGCTGTGTGATGTATGAGTGTGTGCTATATTCATGTTATTCTGTATAGTGAGTCATTTTGCTGTTGCTAAACTGATGATGATGATGATGATGATGTTAATGTTTGAGCAGAAACACATTTATTTTGTTGTGGAATAGATGCGGTGTGTTCAAACTCTGTTTGTCTCTCCACAGCGAAGAAACCTTCAATATCCACGCTCGGACCACGAGCTCCCACACCTCTCAACAGTCAGGGTGAGACACACAATGATCATAATTCACTCCATTTTTCCATGCGGTCGAGGTAAATAGGGTCCGACAGTGACTAAACTTACCCTTATAAATATCAAAACGTATTGTTGACTCGTGGTTGGTGCATCCAGAGCTGTCTGAAGTCATATAACTTTGCTTTCCTCATTTGGATAAAAGCGTCTGCTAAATGATGCCATTTGGGTTTTGGCAGGGCGACTAAGGAAGCCACGATTTATTTTTCGGTTTAAACTGTATTTTTACATTCGGTGACGCACACATTCCCGCATGACGTCATCGGGTGCCGGATGATGTCATTACAGCTCTGCACTCTCTCTCTCGCTCAGGTTCCTGCGGTCAGCGTCTGGAAGGTCCTTCTAACTCTCTGCCCATGTTCAGGATACGAGGAGGTCAGGCCAGTGACATCAGAGAGCAGCCGTGGCAGGCGGCTATCAGCATATTTCTGCCACGCGCCAAATCCTACAACTTTCGGTGCGGGGGGGTCCTCATCGACTCCTGCTGGATCCTGTCCGCTGCTCACTGCTTCCCGGAGGGGTGTGTACTTGTCACTGTGTGTGTGTGTGTTTGAGTTCTCACTTAAAGAGACGGTTCACCCGTGGAACACAAAAGAAGACATTTTGAGAAATGTGTTTTGTGTTTATGCAATGGAGTTCAGTGTTGTTTGTTTATCAACGTTCTTCAGAAAATCTTTTTTGGTCGGAGCCGATGGCCGTGTGATTAGTGCTCTGTTGCGCTCCGGGCGACCCGAGTTCAAATTCCTGTTCGAGGTCCTTCCCGATCCCACCCCCCCTTTCTCGCCCACTTGACTTCCTGTCCTCTCTAAAAAATAAGCTGTCCAGATAAAGGCAAAAACGCCCCAAAATAAATCTTAAAAAATAAATATATATATCTTTTGTGTTCTGAAGATGAACGAAACTGGTACGAAAGACACAAGGGCAATCAAATGATGAATCCTAATTTCAATCATGTGTACTGTCACTTTAAATAAACAGTTTGATATAGTGTCTGATCTCATCTGATTTTTTCCTAGCAGATTTTACGAGAAGCCTCTTCAGGTGGTTCTGGGTCGAACCTTCAGACTTCAGAACTCCAGCAGTGAGCAGATCTTTCATGTGGAGAAGCACTGGGTCCATGAGCAATATGATGAGGAAACATATGACCATGATATAGGTGAGAATTCTCACTTGGAGCAAATGTCTTAACTTTGAGATATTCATTACATTTAACGGTAATATATTTGGTCTTTTTTCCTAAACTTTCGTTATTGCTTTATTTTCAAATATCTTTGATTTGATGATGATTTGATATATTTTGTCTTCAGCTCTGCTCAAGTTGAAGAGCGACTCTGGGATCTGTGCTATAAACTCTCCTGAGGTTCTGCCTGCGTGTTTACCGGAGCCAAACCTGACCTTACCCGACTGGACGGAGTGTGAGATCTCTGGTTATGGGAAAGAGGACGAATGTGAGTTTTCCGAGACGTGTTCTGTACGCCGAAGTCGCTGTGGGATTTGTAGGCTAATGTTCTTTTCGTCTCTCCTAGTTTCTCCGTTTTACTCTGAGAGAATTAAGCGAGGTCTCGTGCGGCTGTGGCCTCAGGAACAGTGTGTTCCAGAGAAGCTGTCCGGTCGTCTGGTGACCCCTAACATGCTGTGTGCAGGAGACACGCGTGGTTTAGATGATGCATGCAAGGTAGCACGCTATGTCGGTCTCAGTTTGCATACTGTTCATAATAATTCACTCACCCACGTCATTTTCTGTCGCAAACAAATTGAGGCTTAAGTGGAAAGCTTTCCAGGGTTCTTATCCATATAATGCACTTCGACCCTTAAGTGATACTGGGGACAAATGTGGCCAAAATGATTTAGTTTTTTCAAATAACTCTTTTCTCTTAATTTGATCGGTACGGTGGGCACCCATAGGAAATGACTACAATTCCGAGCAATTCTTTTTATTTGCTCAATAACCATCAATAAATCCAACACAATACAGATCATACAGACACATAAATGAAGGGGCGAGCCTATACAACATCACAACCACGCAAACACACACACACACAACCACAAACAAAGAACTGAAAGAGCCTATAACAGATTGCTTTTTTTTATTTTACTATCCAGAAGTCACATTTTCTTACACTGGTACTGGAAAAGTTGGACTGGGCAGCCGACCACAAACTCACAGATGCCAATCAAACATTATCCAAAAATACATTTAATTGATTTTGGGTGTAATCAGCTTGTTTTGTGATTATATTAAAATGAAAAAAAATTAATAATATTTTAAGAAATAAACATATTTATATAAAATATCAGTGGGACAATACATCATTGCTGGGGGGGTCAAAATGCCCGTCAGGTTTGTTAGTTACGTTTCCAGTCGTTTATCATACTCTTATCCCACAACTTTATTTGTAAACAGTCGTCTTTTCAATATTTTTTCATTTTATAAAAATATATGTGGCTTTATGATCTGATATGTGATGGGGACAAAGTAGTAGATTAGAACCTGCAACAATATGAAGTAGTCAACTCGCTACGCCACTGGAGACGCTAGCTAGCCAAAGTCAAAACTGGTCCAGAGAGTCAGTGTATATAGTCTCCGCTTACAACACGACTATTTGCAATCAGTGTAAATATACACTCCGTAAAAGATATTAGGAAGTTCGTGGAGGTGCTTTGCTGGGGTTAAACAGGTTTCTGACGGGGCTGTTGCCCCAGCGAGCCCCCCCAGCTCCGCCACTGATGCTGACCACAGTTATTCCTTTGCGGCAAAGTAGAAGTAATTTTTTTGACTGTTTTGATGTGTGAATGACGGGTCTCTGTCTTCTGTCTTTAGGGAGATTCTGGTGGTCCTCTGGTGTGTCCCAAGAACGGCAGGATGACTTTGATGGGTTTGATCAGTTGGGGCGACGGCTGCGGGAAGAAAGACACGCCCGGCGTTTACACCCGCGTCACAAACTACACAAAGTGGATCTCCAGTAAGATGAGATCTAACTGATACATAAGCACACATCATGAACACGAAGAGTCTGTTGAAATGAAGGTGAGATGGAGAACATCTCCATGGTCATCATGTTTACTGCTGGACAGCTTGATTCTAGCAGTCAAGGACCCATCCGTTATGAGAGGAAACATCACAGATCATCAGATGTTGTGTATGAGGCACATATTGCACACAAGAAGAGAAATGTGAATAAGGACCATGTTTCATTCTTGTATTTTAGTAAAACTGCACAGGACGATGCTGTGGAAATGACTTTGGGTGCGAACTCTGATTCAGATGTGCACCTGCTCTGCTCTTTCTTTTAGTGGCGGTCTCCCGGACAGGGATTAGTTTGAACCAGGTCTAGGCCTTGGTTGAATTAGGATATTTAAGTTGTTTTTAAAACATACTTTACAAAAAAACATGACTGGTGGGCATCTTGAGACAAAACAATCGCACTGATAGATTTATTATAAGATATGTCAGTGCAAGTTTCGATTAAGACACCTTTAACATTTAAGGCTTAAAGTGATGTTCACCCGAAAAATGAAAATTCTGTCATCATTTACTCACCCTGACGTCTACATACCTGTATCAATGACTTCGTTCTGATGAACGTGGAGAAAGATATTTGGAAGAATGTTAGCAATATTCAATTCTGTGACATCATCAAAGGTGCCCCAAAACTATTTGTGTTACTAAATACTTCAAAATATCTCACTTTGTATTCAACCGAACAACAAAATATACAATATTTTTGGTAGCGGATGATGTCACAGACCCAAAAATTTAAAACATTCTTTCTTATATATTTCTTTGTGTTTAGCAGAACAAAGAAACAACCTTGTTTGAGGTTTGAAACAACCTGAGGGTAAATAGATGATGACAGAATTTAAATTTTGGGGTGAACTGTCCCTTTAAGACCTGCCTGGGAAACCTCCACATAGTGTTTTAAATTGATTAAATGGATTTAGACGAAACATTTGCTTAACGTATAAACAGTTGCGATACATAAACTCTCGGGTGACAGACGCTTTGAATGCGAGTGTTATTTTTATTTAGTGACGCTAATAATGACGTTTCATAACATGTTTTTAACACTAAATATCTGCTGGGTCAGAGACTTTGTTACTTTGTGTTTTAATACAATTTGAAGATTTAGTAAATCTAGACTATTCTAACTTCTAACTGTTGTATTTGTCAACCCATATCTATTATTATTGCGTGCTTTAGAGTTTAGGATGTATACTAAGTTAATATTTAACTTTTTAACAATTTTTGTAAACCTTAACTTTATATGTATTATCAGTTATTCTTAAATTATTGTTTTATAAAAGCTTGTACATTATTTTGCCTGACATTTTATAAAACATTAAAACAATTAGCATTCGTCTTCAGTATTAATTTCAAATTTGGGAGATTTATGTCTGTAGAACAAATGATTACATGCTAAAGTTTAGCGCTATAATAATGGGGATTATCTAAAGTGTAAAGTCAAAATAATTCAAAGACTTGAGTAGAAAATATCCAATGTAATGCTGAAATGATACTCATTGTGTGAGCCGCTTTAAAAAAACATTTACGGTACAGATACATAAATTCAACATCAAGTTGGTGAGGTTAGAAACAAATGAACTCTTTAAATGTTCTTTAGTACGGTTTTGAAAACATTTATAGTATTTTCTGTAGTGAAGTACGTAACCATCGGGTTTAAACATTAACATCAAGTTTTTACCAAGGGTCTGAATAATGATGATGATCTCATTCAATCTTCTAATAAAGATGATATGTTTTTAACAGATGCATATGTTAAATGTGATGAATTTACATCTGTATGTTTATTATGTGATATATGTAACGTTTGGATAAATACATTTGGAAGCACCACAATAAACCACTGAAGTACATGAATCTTAAACTACTACTTCAAGTGAATCATTAACTATTTTAAATCCTACGCAGAAATGATTTCTGACGTGTTCTGATGGCGATGTCAGTATGATCCTTCAGCCAATCAGAAACCCCAAAGACAACAGGAAGTGAGAACACAAAGTGCTATGTATACAGTGTGTCAGTGTTTGCAGACTTAGAGAATTTGCATTGAGAATAATGTAAAGTTTGAAGCAAATGCAATTTTGCAAACAGCAAGAGCTTCCATGCAAATACAGACAAAATGACAAGTACATGTCTTGCAAGTATTTTTATGCAGTAGATCTAGTTTTGTGTAGCCTGTACAGAAAGGTAAGTGTGATGCAACTTATCTTATTCATTTGAATATATATGGATATAACCGGCTAAATAAAGATCTCGCGCCATTACTCACTGTCGGCGGCAAGTCGATTAATGACACCGTGCGTAAAATTAACATGTTTATTGCATCATACTTGCATTCCGACTAATATTGGTGGGACTCGGACTGTTTCGCTTCTCCCCTACTGGCTCACGTAGTGTTAAGTACTATATTATAAACACTATCATTGACATGTTTTCTGTGGTCAGACAATCGGACGTGTGTGAAATAAAGACTGAACGCGACCCGTTAGTTATGCTATTTATATGATGTTGTGCATCTATGACTAGCAGGTGTTAGAATAAATAAAGGAATAAGTCATCAGTGGAATGAGCTTATTTTGAGTGTTTTGACTTTTGTTGACAGGTGTTCGAAATGTTTTGATATAAAAAAAAACCACAACTCTATACCACACAAAACGGCTTTATGTTGTTATTCTCTATGAGTTTATTTGCTGTATGCAGTGTTGTAGTCAGTAAGACAGCAGTCGTGCCGCTGAAATAGCACAGATTCAGTTCCTCCGAGCATTTCCCTGAAAATCCGGTGAGTTTAACAAACAAACACTATGGCATTTTCTTCTATGGCAGTCTCTGGTGCTTCAGAACTGTTGGTTGCTAACATTCTTCCAAAATATCTGTCTTTGTGTTCAACCGATCAAATAAATGTATAAATGTCTGGAACAACTAGAGGTGAGTAATTCATGACAGAATTTTCATTTTTGGGTGGAGTATCCGTTTTAAATCAAGGGATCGGTCTTTGGATCTCAAGCATCGCAGTTACAATTTTGGGTTGGACATGAGACACAGGCCCGCTTTGATACAGCTCCCAGATGCTGGAGGAACACACGAACACGACAAATCAACCTGATTCTGATGTACACATCAGTTAATATCCAATAATGCACACATCACACATTCACAAAATCATGCTGGGGTTGAGTGAGTAATGGTCATATCCAACTCGAAAAAATGCATTTTGATAAAAAGGTTTTGCCGTTTTACATCGCGCCTCTCTCTCAGTTCTGTTAAATTAGACATCAGTGGCATGACATTCTTGTATTGCTGTTTTATTTTCCGGTTGCATCATTTTGAGATCTATTATCTTCTGATAACAACAACCACTTAAGCTGATAACACTCCGGGTACTGCGAGACATCTTCTGCTGGTTAATGCATCACTCTTTTCTCATGTTGTGTTTAAACTAAATGAATTCTTTCAAATCAATATTTCATGTCAATTATAATTCACTCAGCCGTGTAATAAGTTGGATAACGCACATTTAGCTGGAAGTTATCGCAAGATATACCCTAAGGGCGGTCAGGTCCTGGATGCCAGTACACATCTTGATCACTTGTTCTGTCTGTGCGTTTATTGTTTTATTATCAGTATTTTCATAATCTGATGTCTCATGTAATCAGAGTCTGTTCCTCTGAAGGTTCGGCACTTCTTCTTTCCTGACGTTGCTCGATCTGTGGTCATCAGACGTGAGTCTAGCGGAGCGTTTGAGCGCTCAAGGTCTCTCTGTTATTAACAGGGATAAACCATCCACCTGCTATGCAAATACACAGAGAAACACGCACACCTCCTGCACGCTACATACCGGCCTCATATACAAAGTCCTGGAAGATTTGCATTCAGACCCGACAGCAGAAATTTTCTTGATGAACTAGAGACCGCACGCATCATGGTAATGTACTTTTTAATGCATGAAATATTATTACTGCTATTTATTTTGATAAATTCAATGTTCATATTACTTAAAAACAAACAGGTTTCGTAAAAGGTATTCTTCTTGAAGTATGAATTAAGGCACTATGAGTTTTGTTCATGAAGTTGTTTATTATGAAAGGGTTTTGAGTTGGTTTCATATGTTAATGGACTTTTGTTTGTTTGTTGGTAGTGGTGGTAACACATTTAGCCTTTATATAGCTTCATATATAAGATGAATAATCTGGAACATATGTGTCAGTTTGTGTATCATATCATATCACAAATTGTTCTCTTCATTTGTAAGTCGCTTTGGATAAAAGCGTCTGCCAAATGTCTTCATGTAAATGTAAATATATAATGTTTTAAACTGATCAATTCCACTCAAATACCCTTGATAATGTCAGAGCGTTAAAGACCGTTCAGCTCTTCATTAGCATCACATATAAAGTCACATTGTTCTCTGTCTGTCGCAATAGAAACATCGATCTGATAAAAGCCGGAAAATAAGTTTCAGCTTCACCATATCTCTCTCGTCACAGCGATTGTCAACGTTTATCTTTTTCTTGCGTGTTTGTTGTTTTTTCAAGTTGAGTTTCTTACCAAAACATTATTAAAACTGTCTAAAGAGCAATCTCACATGTGATCAGTCGTTTCTTAAAGAGATAAGATGAGCAGATGTTAGATTTTTATTGTGAGAAGCAGAACACGGAGGTCGTTGTGCAGTTTATTCCACATCTTAATGAAGGTCGGGTCTCATGTGGTCAGGTGATTTATGTGAGAAGTGCTTGTTCACTTGTGACAAAGACACATTCACCTTTCTGTGTGTGTGTGTTTGTCTAACCATGATAAGCCCTTGTGTTCCTGCCGCGTTGAACAAAAATGTGTTATTTGTTAACATTAGTAACTACATTAGTTAACATGAATAAAACAAGATTTTTTCAGATTTGATGGTGCTTTTTATATTCAATGTTTTTGCACAGCAAGATAACAGTGATGTTGTTCTTCTATAGCTCTGCAAACTTTCATTACATTGGTCTTAGATTTGTCACAAATAAGTTGACTTACAGTAAGACACTATACAATCAAAGATTTATTTTGTGTCTCCAGAGTTTCCTCGGGAAGCTGAAAACATCTGTGCTGTAAGTACGAAAGTCTTTGCATGTCCATCAAACATATTTCCAGTCAATCTGGTGGTAAAGTTGAATTGATCTCCTGTCCTTCCTGTGGTATAGACACAGTGGACCACCCGCTCCACCCAAACGAACAGGTGTGATAATAACATTCAGTTCCAGTTAATAAATGTATGAAGTAGTGTATAGCAGTATAAGAAGAGAACACTATTGTATTAGTCTGCCGGATTTATTTGTTTGTGTTTTGTTTGCCTTGATTTTAACTCTGGGAATTTAGTAGAAAACAATTCTGGATGTGGCTGGCCGGAAGGGGAGTTTGTAAGTATTGAACACGCACACACACACACGCACACACACACACGGTTGATGAAAGGCTGGGAACTGTTCTATTTGTTTTACTTCCTTTATGTATCACCAGAATGTGTCTCATCACTTCCCTTAACATGCTTACGGATTTCTGAAACGTTTCATAACGTCATTCTGATGCGTCTGTCATTCATCCTGTAATCATGTTCCCAGTCGGACGCACATGTAAGAAATATCCTGAGCAACTTTTTTGCAGGATGATGTAGATGGAGATACATATGAGGCTCCGCCATGTGAACGTCCAACTATAAGTGTCCAACCTCGCCAAGTGGATGATGTTTACCTGGGTACAGCTTGTAATCTTTATGTTTGTCTGTCTGTAGTTTATTTTTTATACTGCTAGAAACTATATTTCAGTTTTTTGTCTGTGGCACACGTGTGTAGGTTTTCCAAACCGAGTCCCAAACCCTGTTATTTCCAAACGACAGGCAGCTCCGCCCCCACGACCGGCCAAGATCCCCCCTGCAGGCAAAAGCATGGTAACACACCAATGTTACTGCACTAATCACACAATACATCGATCGGCGCATTAAATACTTTCCAAAACCTATATGAACCTTGGGGGTAGTGTATCTGGCACAGAAATGCTACGTTATACGTCCAACTCGTATTTTGACAAGTTGACCATGTTAAGCATGAGAAGACAGCACGTTTAACATTGTAAAGAAGTCAGAAGGCATATCTCCCCTTTAAGATGTGACCTCTGAGCACAGTGTTAACTTTGTCTTCTTTCTAGAAAGCGGAACCACCACATGATCCAGAGGAGTTCTACTTCGACCCAAACGATCACAAACGTAAGCCCTTGATGAGACTTCACTCGGCTTTCTCAGAGCTTTGATCAGAGTCATCTCTGAGATTTTCTCTAAAGCTCTATGCTTGTAATTCAGATCAAATGTGACCCGGGACCACCAAACTTATAGTCTTAAAGTCGGCATGAAATGGAAGTAGCAAATATCCTTTTTCTGAAATGAAAACATAGTGTAGGGCGGGACTCGATTTCATCCACTCGCAACTGATTGGATCGGTAAAAGCCTCGTGCCATTCCTGACCAGAAGTGAAGAGAGGTCGTTTTGATTGGGGAGGGGGGCTAAACGTTTTTGATCAAAGATTACAAGTGCAAATTAATAAAAAATAATGATGTGCATGGCTAAATAATTTATAATAAATACTTCACCTCTGTGTAAAACAATTACAATGATTAATTTCATGCCGACTTTAAGTAGCACGGGAATATTTGTAGAAATAGACAACAAACATTGCATGGAGCAAAATGATATTAAGTATAGATCATGTTCCATGAGGATATATTGTAAATTTCCTAATGTAAATATATTTTTGTAAGTGAACGCAGCAAAATCGCCAGAAACACGTCTACAAACTTCTACACTCATTGCTGCCCACTCTTTGGGAATTACCCACTCATGTTTGGTATCTATATGAATTTCATTTCTTCAAGCTTTTGGGTTCATCTACTCTCCACAACGTCCTTAAAGCGGTAAGACAATATAGAGCGCGGCCATTTCTCAATATTTAGATTTTTTGCACCCTCAGATTTTCAAATGGTTGTATCTCGATGGATGACATTTGAGTGGTCCCTTTCCATGATGTGATTCACTTCATAAAACGTTAATATACACAGCAAAATTGTCAGTGTTAAAACATTTAATTGACTCTCACAGTGTGTATATAATCAACACTTTGAGAGTGTGGATTAGATATACACTGTGAGTGTTAATTTGGTCATTTTTAATGGCCAAATTAACTGTAATGGCTGAGTTTTCTGTGTATCATCAGGAGGTTTGTGTTGCCTGGGTTGTATGAACGACCAACACCTGCGATTTCAGATAAAGACTTTCTTTACTGTTCTACTTTAGAAACAATGTCATTCACATCTTGGATGGCACGAGGGCAGTTAATAAACATCAATCCGCTGTTTGAATGTCCATGTGCTTGTTTCTCCAACATACTTTGTCTGAGATTGTGATGATCACCTCTTCAAATCTCTCCGCAGCGGACGCTTTTTCGTCCCAAAATCTAAAATGCCTGTCAAAGGTTTGACTATAAATTCAAATTATACATATATTAGCTTAATTTGCAACTAGTACAAGTATAATAAGACTTGAAAATATACTCATAAAAGTTCAAGTATATAGAAAAACTACTTAATTGCAGTAACATGCGCGTGCGGCATTCTAAAAAGTTTCATCTTGATGTCCCGCCGACGTGTCTGAAAAAAGAAACGTGAAAAAAATGTGAATCAGGCTTAAGACTGGTTTCGTTGTCCAGGGTCCCTAATGTGTATAAATGTCTGTCATAGATCCCCTAATTTCATCAGTATACTGTATATATATATATATATATATACAGTATATACAGTAAACGTCTGTATATATTTGGAATCTTTTTGTCATCAGCTCCTGAAGTGATGCGTAAGGACAAACCTGGTAAAAAGGCTCCAGCAAAGAAACCCCCGAGACCTTCACCGGCCCCACAACACGATGAAGGTGATTTCAAAACAACAAACATCAAACTCTCTCTCTCTGTTTCTATGACATTTGTTTAGTTGATGACAACCTGCTGCACTTTTATTTACTGTAACTTTTACGCTTCTAGACGTTTACTTGGACCCGAATGAAGGACAGGTGAGCGTGGCTGTTTTCTGAAAACCTAGAGCAAACTGATTTCAATTCTTTTCAGGTTTCACAAGCGTGTTTTGTGTGTGTGTGTTTTAGGAGGATGACACGTATCTGGAGCCTGTTGCGGGTCTGTGCTTCACAAACATCACAGATGACACGGATCATGTTTGTGTTAGTAACCGATGTTGTTTTTGTTTGTAGATTGTCCTCCTCCAGCCCGAAGTTCTGCTCGCATGGCACCAGTGCCTCCTAAAAGTGTCGTACGAGACCCTCCAGCATCCATGTGAGCCTGTCACATGTAGACATTAACCACACACGCACATTTATGAGTCATGAATCAGACAGCTTATCATGTTGTTTTTTCTCTAGCATGAAACCACCTGTTCCAGGAGCCAAAACTGTACGTGAAACTAACATCACACATTTATACTGTACAGTCGTGAATGAACATTTTACAGACGATTTGTTTGTGGCTTCTTTTAGGGTTCACTTTTGAGCGGAGAAGGTCTGAATAAAGGTTAGTGTCTCTCGGTTCGTTTGAGCAGGGAGTCGGCACAGGACAACTTTGGGGCCTCCTAAAAATGTGGATTGGGTTTAGGAGGCATAACGGACTTTTAATGAGCAGATGAAGGGCAATCTTCATTTTTACAGATGATAATACTATGACAAAAGGATCAAAGGCAATGCAAATATACAGTAAAGCCAAAGTGTTACTTTATATACTTTATATAAAGTAAAAGTGCACCTGACACTCACCTGCAGTCTGTCACATTCTAATTTGTGCTACAGTTTTGTCATATTTGTGTAAGGACATGTAGAGGTGTGAGAGATCTTGTATTGTAATTTTCAGTTCTTCCAGCCGAGGTGAAACGTTCCTCACTCTCAGGCCACCTGTCCCCAGCTGTACCAGCCCATAAACCCGTCGTTCCCACACCCGTCTCCAAAGAACCTAAACGCAGGTGTGTGTGAATCTTTCTTAGAACGTGTGATAGATCCGAATCCACCGTCAGTGAATTTTATTCTGTGTGTTGGAGATGATCAGCCGTTCATCAGAAAGCCTTTTTCATGCTTCTGGGATTTTGACTTCTGCATCGTTCAACGCAGGGCAAACGATGTTCCGGTCACAGCCCAAGTCTAACAAGTGTGTCTGGATTAAATGTCTTCGTATAAATACTGTAAACCAGTTTAGTAGCCTACCTTATTACCGCCTGTTTAAAGTTAAGATCATACCCCACAGCTAAGAGGGGGTTTTTGTCATAGCCTTTTTGCACTGGACATTCTGGTTTTGGCCCCATCGCCGGATACAGTCGTGTCCTCATTAAACACATAACTGATAACGCTCTCGCATTCACATACAGTAAAGAATCCATGTTGACAAGTTTTAGTAAGTAAGGGCGAAATCCACAAGCTACTTCATTACCCTGTAAATATCAATAATAATTCAGAAAAGTTCAACATTGTGACAAAATGTAATGTGTTATTGTATTAGTTATTACAAATATAGTGGAGTAAAGAGTACATATACTTGTTCAAAATGTAGTCAAGAAGAGAGTAAAGGTCTTTGCACATACATTGACACAACGTGAGTTCCTATTTACTTTTTTAACATCCAGACGTTTCGGATGCAAATTTCCGACTCAATGTGCAATGGCCTTTAATGTTGCTAATATCTTTAATAATCAGTACAACTTCAAAGAAGATAAAAAGATACTGAAGTAGAGTAACTAATTATATTTACTCCAATACTTTACAACACTTCATTTATGACGCTTTCACAATTTAAGTTTGAACATTTTACATTTGGTAGTCTATTATGAATGAGCGAAGAATCGTGTTTTAATTTCAATAAACAAAGAAACCTTACCTTAGCAGTTTATGATATCTTATTTAAAACAAATGTTAACACTGAACTCTTTTTTTTAATACATTTCTGAATAACACGCAAGGTAGGGTGTAGAAACTAAAAACACTATTAACTTTCATGTTTAATATATAATAAAGTCACAAAAAGATCAACGTAAGATGCTTTAAATGTCACAAGCCTATTCTATTACAGTTGGATTTAATCTGTAGGAGAAGTTGCTTTACCCTGCGGTGACATACTTTCCGATTCTTGAGAAAAAGGCTCGTTGTGGCACGAGTTTCCTTTAACAAAATAAAAGTCCTATGTTCTTCAACACATGTGTATTTCCACATCTGTAACAGTCACACGAATGTAGTTTTATATATGTATATCATGTAATGTATGTTCTGTGTGTTTTCAGGCCATCTATACCTTCATCTCTGGAGTCAGGTCAGAACGTTTATTCATTCACTGTATGTCTGTGACCATCTGTAATGATCAAGATCAGTGAATGTGTCCGTTATCACCATTAGCTGATGTTGGCTGTAAGAATCGTTGGTTTTCTCTACACCAACAGCACAGATTTCAACATTTGGTGGTAAAAATAGCCACGTGAGGTCTCTCTTAAAGTTTATATACGATTATTTGTATTTTTACTGCATCATTTTTCATTGTCCGGCAATTGGCATTATCAAACAAATCAAATAAAGTACGAATTATATATTCTATGAAGAGACATCCCTTCATTTGTTGCGTATTTTTGCCTCACGTTTGTACATTTTAATTTACAGAAATCATACAAAGTATGTAGTCTCTCAAAAACCATGTCGTTCTTTTTTCACGTCCATAACACATGTTTATTTCCCTTTTTTAAAACTCAAAAATTGTGATGTTAAGACTCTATCGACAATGGTTTTGTGAAATACAGATGGTTGAATAAATTCTCTGAGCGTTTACATTTCACATCCATAATGCTGGAATTGCCCTTCTATCATATCAGAATGTAGTTTTCCATCCTTTGTTAACAGGCTTTTACTTTCAATACAGAATTTTATTGGACAAAAACAAAAATCGTTTAAATAATATTGCTCACCTTTGGTTGTAATGCGAAAATACATAATTACTGTCAGCTGTCTATCAACCATAGTTTGTGTGATTTCAGCGCCCTCTTTTGGAGTAAAGCCTGTGACACAAACCTTTGCACAGGTACTCATGTTTATGAACAATTTACAGAGTAATATGTGTTTATTGATTGTGATTGGGCTATGTGAAGATTTTCAATTGTGATGTCACTGATTGGCTTCTGATTTGTTATGATGAGCAGGAGGTGGGGCTTCAGGACATGCCATGGTTTGCTGGGGTTTGTGAACGCAAGGCTGCAGAGGAAACAGTTCTCAGATTTAAAAAGGTTTGTGTGTTTATATTTGTGATTTACTGTACATCTGGATTAAGTGTTTAGCGTTCCTACTAAATATGATTAATTCTGTAATTTATACTTTAAACTATAGATTAACTCTAAAGACCTATTTTTACTTCTGCGCTAGACCTACGCGTCGTCTACGTGACGGTTTTCATTTCTTACCTATGTGTCGTTGTCCGCGTCCACTAGGTGTCAGTGGCCACACACTTGTGTTGTTTGTGTAACTAAGAGCTGAAGAAGAAGCATTAGCAGTGATAGCGGCAGGTAAACAGTCCCTTTTGTTGCAGCTTGAGACGTTAAAAACAGAAGAACAAATCAATTACTTATAATTCATTCGGAAATGGGTTTGATGAAACATGACGGTATCGCAGAGTTTTATGACCTGAGGGAGGGGTTCAAACAGACCAATCACAGCGCTTGCTTTCCTCGTTGAGTTGGCGCGTTGTTAAATTTTTTGGAGAGGTGCGCGCGCGTCAGTCTACGGTGTAGGGTACGTGGCTCACGCACGAGCATAAACTGAGCTTAATCCTAATATCAGGGATTTATTTTGTGGTCGCTGTGATTTTTATGCTTATGAAACATATGCCCAGATCAGAAACGCAAGCACAGCATTTCATGGTCAACAGATAGTGATGGAACTTGATGTTTTCATGCAGGACGGCACGTTTCTGGTCAGGTGCAGTAATTCTCAGAACGGACGTCAACCTTACACGCTGGTGGTCCTTTATCATAACACAGTCTATAACATCCCTGTGCGCTTTCTAGAGGACTCGCAGTTGTACGCTCTTGGAAAAGAGGGCAAAAAGACCGAAGAGGTAGATGAGTTCTCTGATCTCTATTCACTCTTTATTCTGTACAATCATAGCACAGTGATAAGAAGATATATAGGAAATGTAAATATGTTTTCTTATTATTTTTCCAAATTTGGATTTCAATTTTTTTTAAATAGATTCCCTGTAAACATTTTTGCTGTTGTTATGCAGCTAGTTGACAGTAACTTACTGTAGATTTATATTCACCTTATTTATTGGCAGCAGTTTGTTCAAAGATAAATGAATATTAAACATTAACAAAAATGTTAATTGACTCTCACAGTGTGTATATAATCAACACTTTGAGAGTGTGGATTAGATATACACCGTGAGTGTTAATTTGGTCATTTTTAATGGCCAAATTAACTGTAATGGCAGACTTTTCTGTGTATTATCATGAGGTTTGTGTTGCCTGGGTTGTATGAACGACCAACACCTGCGATTTCAGATAAAGACTTTCTTTACTGTTCTACTTTAGAAACAATGTCATTCACATCTTGGATGGCACGAGGGCAGTTAATAAACATCAATCCGCTGTTTGAATGTCCATGTGCTTGTTTCTCCAACATACTTTGTCTGAGATTGTGATGATCACCTCTTCAAATCTCTCCGCAGCGGACGCTTTTTCGTCCCAAAATCTAAAATGCCTGTCAAAGGTTTGACTATAAATTCAAATTATACATATATTAGCTGAATTTGCAACTAGTACAAGTATAAACTGAGCTTAATCCTAATAAAAGTATTTATCTTTACAAACAAAACTTGATAAAATAAAGTCCTCATGCAAAGCATTCTGGGAACCAGAATAATTTTTTCAAATTTTGCTTCCCAGAATGCTTTGCACGAGGCTGTTATTTTATATGGGTTTTTTTGTAAGGATAAAGACTTGTTAATGTTTAATGATCATTTATCTTTGAACAAACGGTTGCCAGTAAATGACATAAATGTAAATCTACCGTAAATTACTGGCAAACTGCAATTTCTACACAAACTCTTTCCAGTCCACCTTTTTAAAATGCAGATTGTTAATGTTCCATCACTGCACGACTCCTTTGATCTGTAAATAAACCGTGTCTCTCTTTCAGCTTTTCAGCAGTTTGCAGGAGATGATCACGCATCATATGCAGAATCCCATTCTGCTGATTGATCGAAAGACTCAGTCCAAACACACCACGTACCTCTCGCACCCCGTACGGCCCTAATGCGGCTCTCTCGCCCTTACACGCACACATATATATGTACAGCATGCTTTAAAACACTCAATTATTTATAAAGCATACTTCATTTAGTGCTTTTTGTTTAGGACTTTTCATGAGCTATGTAGTGTTCATTAGCTTTACTGTTATATATAAATATGGTGTTGGTGTGAAATTGTTTAAATAAACCAAAAATAGAAATGACATAAGACTTGATGACTGTTGTTTTTATTTGTAACACATATTATTTTATACTACATCATTATACTATTTTAACATCACAATACAAAACAAAATGACACCAGTATGGTGTGAAATGCCTGTTGTGTTATACAGTTCAGTGTCATGTCGTCGGTGTTGTTATTGAGTGTGTTGTGTTGGTCTTGACCTCAGTGTGCAGAAATAGACCCCGGTGTGTGTGTGTGTGTGTGTGTGTGCGCGTGCTCGTGCGGTGGGGGGGTTCTGCTGACACTTGTTTCTTTCATCGGTGGGCTGACACACGCAACACACACCAGCAGAGACTTCATTCCCCTGCAGACGACTTTGTTCGTGTACATTATAACGCATTTAGCGCATTTTTAACAGTGTCTGCGTCGCCTGCATGACTTCAGCTCTCGTGTCAGTGCGCGCGCTCGGACCTACTTCCCCGCGCGGAGGAGTCCGTCCCGCAGCTCGAGACTGAGAGACTTTAACGGGCACGAGCGCAGTCAGTCAGTCACACAACTCTTCATCTTCCTCGTCACCGGTTCGTCCGGCTCGCGGCGGTGGAAAATGGCGCAGATTCTGCCCATCCGCTTCCAGGAGCATCTGCAGGTAAAACCGCACGCAGACACGCGCACGACTTGCGGGATTCCGCCCGTCACGGCTCGCGCACACAAACCGTAAACACGCAACTGACTGCGGCCTCGCCCGCGCGCTGCGCGCACACGTCACATTATAGTGGAATGATATTTAAAAGTGTTTACGGCGCGACACACACACACACACACACACTTACACACTTGCGGTGTGTTGTTCATATTTATTTCATTTGACCATGAATATCAACTTTATCAGAGCAATTGCTTGAATACTTTGAAAATGAATTTGTAAAGTGTACATTTGTGTCCTTCATGGAAATGTCAGCTGTTGTGATGATGAACGTGTTAATAATGTCTGATGACTCTTCCGATTACAATGTTTGTTTACAGTCATCTGTGTAGTTCAGCTCTATATGATGTTATTGTTATTTAACAACTTAAACACTTGAGTGTTGAGATAACCTGCTTGTGTTTGTTTTGACTTGTGTTTTCACCTGTTTTAAAGGGACAGTTCACCCAAAAATGAAAATTCCGTCATCATTTAGTCGTCCTCAGATTTACAAACCTGCAGAAATGTCTTTGTTTTGCTGAGCACACAGGAAGACATTCGGGAAAATGTCCGATCTCACCCGCCATTTACTGCCATAGTAGGGAAATAAATACAGTGGGAGTCAATGGGGGGGCGGGGGAGTATTTGACATTCTTCCAAATATTTTCCTATGTGTTCAACAGAGAACAAATAAACGTGTGTGTACAGGCTTATTTTTGGGTGAACTGTCCCTTTAAATGCAACATTAGCATATATTCTGACTATGAACCTTTATCAGATTTAAAGTAATGCTCTTAAGAGCAAGTTCACCCAGAGATCAACATTGTGTGATGTGTTACTCACCCACGTGACGTTAAACACGTTTAGAGAACTTCTGGTGTCTTCAGAGCACAAATTAAGATATTTAGGAGACATCCAGACCTCCTCATAGACATCATGGAGTCAGATGTTGTCAAGGTCCAGAAAAGCACTAAAGGCTTGTTCACATTGGTCCATCTGCTCATAGTGGATCAGTGGAATTAATAAAAGGCGTCGAGAATGATTTATGTGTGAAAAACAAACTAAAATAGCGACTTTAATGGATATATTCTCCTCTGTCTTGTCGGTGTATGGCGTGCGTTCACGAGAGCACTTCTTCTTCTTCTTGGACGAGGGCTCTTCTTCGTCTTCTTCTTGGACGAGGGCTCTTCTTCGTCTTCTTCTTGGACGAGAGCTCTTCGTCTTCTTCTTCTTGGACGAGAGCTCTTCGTCTTCTTCTTCTTGGACGAGAGCTCTTCGTCTTCTTCTTCTTGGACGAGAGCTCTTCGTCTTCTTCTTCTTGGACGAGGGCTCTTCTTCGTCTTCTTCTTGGACAAGAGCTCTTCGTCTTCTTCTTCTTGGACGAGGGCTCTTCGTCTTCGTCTTCTTGGACGAGAGCTCTTCGTCGTCTTCTTCTTGGATGAGGGCTCTTCGTCTTCTTCTTCTTGGACGAGAGCTCTTCGTCTTCTTCTTCTTGGACGAGAGCTCTTCGTCTTCTTCTTCTTGGACGAGGGCTCTTCGTCTTCTTCTTCTTGGACGAGAGCTCTTCGTCTTCTTCTTCTTGGACGAGAGCTCTTCGTCTTCTTCTTCTTGGACGAGGGCTCTTCTTCGTCTTCTTCTTGGACAAGAGCTCTTCGTCTTCTTCTTCTTGGACGAGGGCTCTTCGTCTTCGTCTTCTTGGACGAGAGCTCTTCGTCGTCTTCTTCTTGGATGAGAGCTCTTCGGAAGAGCAACTCTGTGTTTACATGAAGACGCACGCTGTATATAAGCTCGGCGCACAAACCTAATACGCATGCATCAAAGTTTTCTCGTCCAAGAAGAAGAAGAAGTGCTCTCGTAAACGTGTTTTGCACATAACGCATTCTCGTCGCATCAAACAATTCAACTGAGCCACTATGAGCGGATTGACCAATTTAACTTTAGTACTTTTCTGGACCTTGACAACAACTGACACCATGATGTCTATGAGTTGAATCCCTAAATATCTTCATTTGTGCTCCGAAGACGCCGGAAGTTCTCGTAACATGTTTAACGTCATGTGGGGGAGTAACACATCACACGACGTAGATTTTGGGGTGAACTTCCCCTTTAAGTTATATTATGAGGATTGTTTTTATTTCTTCTCTGAGGTTGATGTTGTTTTGACTGCTTGTGTCCTACAGATGAACCGTCTGCATGTCTTTATACGCCAAGTTGTGTTAAAAGTTGCCAGCACCATGTGAGAGTTCTGTTGGGTGTTGTGTGGTTCTTATGATTCTTATGTGTCGCGTGTTGTTAGGTGGTTTATATAATTATAGATCAATATGGACTACATCACTATGATAATACGACTCGTTGTCCTGAAGAACTTAAGACTGTCAGAATGTTCTGAGGTTTTTCATAAGTGACTCATGTTTCCAGTAAAGCAGATTTTCTCCCAGCAGATCCGGCGGTCATTGTACAGAAGTGCTGTCTGGACCACACATATCTTCTCCTGCATTGAATTGTGTTGTCTTGTCCGCGGTGGGATCTCTCTCGGAAACAATGGGCCAGTGTTTGTGTGCGTGTTCAGAGAGTGTCATCGCAGTGCCAAACGCTAATGAAGTTTCATTCTGCACCTCTTTAATATAGAATATTCTCTTCCGTCTGACACTTCATCTGTGACCGACGTCTCACTCTTTCTCGGCTTGATCTCTTCGCCGGCGGTTTTATTTGTTTATCTTTGTCATTGATAGAATTCTTTAAACTCCTCAAGACACATCTGGAGTTTAAATAAAACCAGATGCTCAAATCTCATTCAGATGTAATGCTGGTCTTAAGTCAGTCGATGTATTTCGCGTGTTGAGATTAATGAAATCAAAACTATAAAGCTCAAGTCTGTCTTTTGATTTCTCGTCTGTCTCATTTTGGTCTCTGATACACAGTCAGTGATCTTGAAAGAATGCCAAGAATCTGAATCCTGGAGGACTTTGGGCCTAAAGCAGCGCTGCCTTTTTATTGAACTTTTAATTAAAATGTGGATATAGGATTATAGTCATTTGTTTTATTAAATAAAAAATTTTAAATGATGAAATATATAGAATGCATATAGAATTACATTGTTCTGTAAAGTATTGTGTGTGTGTTTTATAAATAAATCAAATAGATGATGTTTTATTAAAAACATAGGCGAGGGAAAGTTCATCTAAACGTTTTGATAAAAAAAGTTTGGCTAATACGATTTTTTTTATCATGTCATAAATGTTGTTAAATGTTTACTAAACGGATTGTGTTTTCGTGATTTTAAGGTTTTTCGTGATTTATAATTGAACTCTGAATGTGACATCAAGATAATTATTTATTTATCGCTCATGGTTATATTTGCTGTGTAATTCTTCTCTGTCCTGTGATTGGCTGGTGATGTATTGCTGTAACCCAATAGAAAGTCATCTAATGAAGTTATGAGCAGGAAGAGGAGCGCAAACACAGATCACATCACAGATATCATGAGCAACAGACGCTGGTCCTTCCGTACGCACATTGAGCTCAAGATCTATCAGTTTACTTTCATGAGAGAGAGTCTCATTACTGTCTCATCAGTTTCATGTCATTCATCAGTCGCCGTCTGTGATTGGATGCTGACGAAGACGAAGACCATCAGCCCATCAGGAAATGACTTCTGCCGTGTGTGTGTGTGTGTGTGTTTCGCCTCTGCCACTGTGTGTGTGTGTGTGTGTTTTGTTAGCTGTCATACACAACACACACATACAAAGCTAGTCTGTAGCTTTAGTACCTTTACAGTAAGTCACCATAAACACATTTCACAACCATTTTATCTCCATAATGTAACATTTTCTTGATTTTTGTCTTCGTTTTGTCTCATTTTGTGATAGAATCATCAGTAAAATGGGTCTGACCTGAGTCTGATTTGATTGGATGGTGATCGGTGTCTATGTTTGACACGTCGATTTCGACTTTCTGTTGGTTTTGAAACTTTGCAATGTAGCTGAGACCAGGGCTGTGCAATGAATCATAATGAATCGTAACAATTCGTAAAATACTTCAGCAATGATACATATTGTTCCTCATTCGGATAAAAGCGTTTACTAAATGACTAAATGTGCACCACCGGTCAAACGTTTTTGGACACTGAAATGTTCCTCGTTATTTTAAGGTGTATGCTTAAATGTCTGAAATTAGTTTTGTAGACAAAAATTGCATTTTGGTATTATTACATGACAAATGGATGGTTTTTTAAATGGATGACAGGCTTTTGTGTGTCAGCAGTGACCTCTGAAGGACTTGGACCCCCTCTGTACTGTACTATCACACAAGAGATGAGATTTATCACCTGATGTTTTTTCGCTGATAGCTTTACATTCCTCAGCGTTTCCTCTCTCATCGCTCTAGCTGCAGACGCTGGGAGTGAATCCCGCCAGCATCAGCTTCAGCTGTCTGACGATGGAGTCGGACCGCTTCATCTGCATCAGAGAGAAAGTGGCCGAGCAAAACCAGGTGGTCATCGTCGACCTCAGCGACCCCACCAACCCAATCCGCCGGCCAATCACAGCGGACAGCGCCATCATGAACCCGGCCAGCAAAGTCATCGCGCTGAAAGGTACACAAATGTCTCTCACAGCACATTTCAATAAGTCAAAGGTCAATCATCTCTCTGCCCACAGCCGGACGGACGCTACAGATCTTTAATATCGAGATGAAGAGTAAAGTGAAATCTCACAGTATGACGGAGGACGTCCTCTTTTGGAAATGGATCTCTGTTAACACCTTGGCTTTGGTCACGGATACGACTGTTTTCCATTGGGGCATGGAGGGAGACTCTCAGCCAATCAAAGTGTTTGATCGTCACGCCAGCCTCGCAGGATGTCAGATTATCAACTACAGAACTGACGACCAGCAGAAGTGGCTGCTGCTCATCGGTATATCAGCTCAGGTGTGTGTTTGCCACGATTGATTCTCAGCATGTAAATCTCTGTATTACGGCACTAGCGCTTTTGTTGATATGTGTTTTAGTGTAGCTTATAATGTTTTCGATTAAAATCAAAGTACAGCACACACGTGACATCTCTGTTTTTGGGTCCTGCAGCAAAACCGTGTGGTAGGTGCCATGCAGTTGTTCTCTGTGGAGCGTAAAGTGTCTCAGCCCATCGAGGGTCACGCTGCGGCGTTTGGACTCTATAAACTGGAGGGAAACCCAAATGCGTCGACTCTCTTCTGCTTTGCCGTTCGGGGTCCCGCTGGTGGAAAGGTGACAGGATCTTCATTTAACTAGTGTGTTAGAACAGAGGTTTGGATCTGTTACGATGTGTGTTTGTGTTCCGTTGTAGCTGCACATTATCGAGGTTGGTCAACCTCAGGCAGGTAACCAGCCCTTCACTAAGAAAGCGGTGGACGTGTTCTTTCCTCCCGAAGCACAGACAGATTTTCCTGTGGCCATGCAGGTGAAAACTTGACCTCACCTCATATCACTATGGAAACACGTGGAACTTGCTCATGTGTGTCCTCACATCATCTCTGTGCTCTCTCTCACAGGTCGGTTCTAAGCACGGTGTGATCTACCTCATCACTAAGTATGGTTATCTCCACATGTATGATCTGGAGTCAGGCGTGTGTATGTACATGAATCGCATCAGTGCTGAAACCATATTTGTCACGGCCGCTCACGACAGCACGTCTGGAATCATTGGGGTCAATAAGAAGGGTCAGGTAACATGCACTGTATTCATACATTCACTCCGACTAGCTGAATTATTTTAAAGATTCAGAAAGTTACGTATAGACCACTGTGGATGACGTAAACAACGCCGATCCAAAACCCTGGTCCAAAATAACTTCCTGTTTCAGTTTTTAACACTACAAAACGGATGAACAAGATGCAGAAAAGTTTCAACCCAAACATCAAAATGTAAAAGTTAAATTATATATGGGAGATAATAAAAGACTGAAAGCGGCAGTGCTTCTGGACCTGTGCTGACATCTTGAGAAGTGGTCTATAGTGTAAACGTTTAAAGTTGATGCAAATAGCAGAGAGACTTTAGAGATGATCAATAATCAGAAATCATGTAAAATATATACAGGTATGTTGGTTATATATAATTTTCAGTTTTGAAATATATATTTTACAAACTTGAACCATTATTTTAATTCACATCGCATTATTAAGCATGCTATCTATATAGATCTTTTCTTCAATATCGCACAGCCCTTGTACAGAATACATTTCCATAGACCGTTTCAGCAGCAAAACATGTTATGTGCTCCAAACGTAGCTTCTGGTAGACCTCTGCAAAGAATCTATAACTATTGACTAGTATTAATGTAATTTAATACAGTTAATACCATTAGTACTAATAAAATAATAATATAAATTAAAATGAATATACATTTAATATAAAATAAGTTATTATTTTATAACAAACACAGGCGAGTTAACTCCCGGTCCATACATTTTTTATTTTGTTGTGGTTTAATGTTTCTAGAGTTTTATCTTGCATGTGTGTTGTAATTTATTTTTATATGAGTTTATTTATAGTTATGACTGTGTATATTTTCTTTTTTATATATATATTTTTTATTTTATGTTCATTTCGATCATTCATTTCAGTACAATCATACAGTATATTTCAGTTTACATAATGCTCATTACAATCACAAAGTGGACTGTATATATTTTCAATTAAAATTGTAGTTTCTTATTTCAGTTTTTGCTGAGGTAACATGTCTAATTTTAAGTTTTCTAATTTAATTTTAGATTTATTTTATTTGATTGAAATTAGCAGAAATGTTTAGTCGTTTTAGTGGTGTTGTTTGATAACACTAACCTTGATTTGCATGCGTGTGCGTGTTTATGTTGGTGTGTTTCAGGTTTTGTCGGTGTGTGTTGAAGAGGAGAACATAGTGAACTATGTGACCCGCGTGCTGCAGAATCCCGAGCTGGCTTTGCGTATGGCGTTACGCGGTGATCTATCTGGAGCTGAGGAGCTCCTCACACACAAGTTCAACACTCTCTTCTCTCGGGGCGATTACACAGAGGCGGCTCGAGTGGCTGCGTCAGCTCCCAGGGTGAATGACCGGCACACACCAGCGTCTGCATCCAGGTCGCGTCTGTAACTGTCACTGAATTCTGTTTGTGACGCATCACTCAGGGGATCCTACGGACCGCAGAGACCATCCGCAGGTTCCAGTCGGCGCCGGCTCAGGGTGGCAGGGCGTCTCCGCTGCTGCAGTATTTCGGGGTTCTGTTGGACCGCGGCCAGCTGAATAAACTGGAATCACTGGAGCTCTGCCGGCCCGTGGTGGAACAGGGCAAAACCCAGCTGCTGGAGAAATGGCTAAAGGGAGAGAAGGTTTGATAACACTTTCTATGATTGTTTTGAAGATGAGCATCATTTCATGTTCTGGTCATATGTTTCCCATGATGCCCTGCAGCTGGAGTGTTCAGAGGAGTTGGGTGATTCGGTGAAGGCCGCTGATGTCACGCTGGCGCTCAGCGTTTATCTCCGAGCAAACGTTCCTGTTAAAGTCATCCAGTGCTTTGCAGAGACAGGACAGTTTCAGAAGATCATTCTTTATGCTAAAAAGGTAAGAGTGTGTTTAAACCGCCCTCATCTGTGACCTGTGCTGGATGTGACTGATGTTTTTTGGTTCAGGTGAGATATTCTCCGGATTGGGTGATGCTGTTGAGGGGCGTCATGAGGTCTGCTCCTGATCAGGGTCTTCAGTTCGCACAGATGCTTGTTCAGGATGAAGAGCCGTTGGTCGGCATCAGCCAGGTATCAAACTGTCGCTCTCTCCAACACGTATTTAGTCGACCGAGAGAATATATAGAAGTAACATAAAGTGTCATCATCACAGGACTGTTTAAAAGAAAAAGAAAAGTGAACCTTGTGTGTGTGTTTGTAAGGTAGTGGACGTGTTCATGGAGGGGAATCTAGTACAACAGTGTACTTCATTCTTATTGGACGCTCTGAAGAGCAACAGGCCAGAGGAGGGGCCTCTACAGACACGCCTCCTGGAGATGAACCTCATTCACGCCCCTCAGGTGAGCGCTACGAACCGTCATTTTTCCAAGACCAAATGGTTTGAGCTATCATGTACATATTAGTTTGTATGTCAACATTTGATTTCTTTAGGTCCGTTTTTATTTCCGTTACAAAAATGGAGACAATGTTGATAGATCAGCACAAAGCAACCGATATTGGCTGTATGTTAAAGAATCCATCATTGTTGAAATGTCACCGTGATTTCTGGAACTCTGGTTTAAGTGTCTCTGTGCATGTGTTTATCTCTACAGGTAGCAGATGCCATTCTGGGTAATCAGATGTTCACACAGTACGATCGAGCACACATCGCTCAACTGTGTGAGAAAGCTGGTTTACTACAGAGAGCGCTGGAACACTACAGCGACCCGTGCGACATCAAACGAGCCATCGTACACACACACCTGCTTAACCCTGAGGTGCGCGTTTGACTTCACAAGATAAGATATAAATGGGTCAAAGAAGAAAAAGTGTTTAAGCATAAAAACTATATTTTTTTAAATACTGTTTAAAGCCACAATATGGAATCATTTTGTTATGAAATATCCAAAATCCTGTGCACAGTGTGATATTTTTCATGCAGTTGTGTACTTACGTGATCCCAAAGGTTCCCAATGTGCAAATCCATGTCCCGTCCCTTGTCTCGCTTGTATTCATCTCATATCAGCGACTTAATATCCGCTGCTCCGCACGACCCTCAGTCATCAATAATAATGTTGTACTCATTTAAAGCACAATAAAGTGTAATACGCTCCCTTATTATGTATATATTCACAATAAGCATGTTGTTTGAATTTGTACATAAATATGACACATGATTTCAACCACATTTTGACATTTTATTCCTCAAAAACTACAGAAACCACAAAGTAGACATTTTACTTACATTTACTGTGCTTACTATGGACATAAAATCACTTTTGTAATTTCTTTTGATGGAGACATGTTAACATCTCTGACCCACATGCATGCATATACAAAGAAGGACTTTTTAAAACGGATTGTGTTTGTTTCTCTCTGTGTCAGTGGTTGGTGAATTTCTTCGGCTCTCTGTCTGTGGGCGACTCCGTTGAGTGTTTAAGGGCCTTGTTAGCATCAAACCTCAGACAGAATCTGCAGCTCTGTGTTCAGATTGCGAGCAAGTATCACGAGCAGCTGGGAACTCAGACGCTGGTGGAGCTTTTTGAGTCCTTTAAGAGTAATGAAGGTGAGCGCATGACTGGCTCTGATCTAAAGCCTAAAGCCGCGGTCACACTTGACTTTTTGTTCCATTGACTTCTATTCATACGCATGTGAATGCGTCAGATCGGAAACGCAAGCCCGTTCGAAGATACTTAGTTTTTCGCTGCACGGCAAAATTCAAGTTTGGTGAACTCTGACCTGCGGAATCGCGTCATGTGAGTGCGTGAGACCAATGGAAGATTCAAACGTCACAGCGTGACCTCTGTACAGAAATGTATGCAGCACTGTCTGAACGAATTCCGCAGGCTCAAAGTCTAGTCTGACCGCGGCACAACTGATGCTGTGACATCATTGAGATCCAAACTATACTTTCCTATTTAGAATGCTAAAAGATTGCAGGTTAAAGGTTGCACTTCAACTTAAAAAAAAGAGCGCTCAAAATGAAAAATGTTTACAAAGTATTTTTATACTGTATAAATGAATCGGCGTGTGACGTTTCGTTTAGATTTTTTGAGCTTTGGCGTGCCGACTTTGTGCACATTTTATCTATCGTCCTCTCTCTCTGTCAGGTCTGTTTTATTTTCTGGGAACCATCGTGAACTTCAGTCAAGATCCGGATGTTCATCTGAAGTACATTCAGGCTGCGTGCAGGACCGGTCAGATTAAAGAAGTGGAGCGGATCTGTAGAGAGAGCAGCTGCTATAACGCTGAACACGTCAAGAACTTTCTCAAGGTCAAAGTCATTGACTTACTTGCATGAAACCTTACACGATTCAATCAGATCTACTATTAAACGCAACAAGCCCTTTTTACTTCATTAATCTTTTGATCAGTTTTATTTGATTCTTTCAGACTCTCATTTTTCTTGTTAGTTTGTCCATCAGAAATGCTGTGAGTTTGTGATGCTGGTGAAGCCTGTGAGAAGGGCGAGAGATGACGTAGATTTATAAGGTGTTTTTGCACAGGAAACCAAACTGACGGACCAGCTGCCTCTCATCATCGTGTGCGATCGCTTTCATTTCGTCCATGATCTCGTGTTGTACCTGTACAGCAACAATCTGCAGAAATACATCGAGATCTACGTTCAGAAGGTGTGAACATCGACGTGTCGTATTCCAGAACATTCACGCATATCACGTGTGTAAAGATTTTCATGTGATGATGTGTGTTTGTGTAGGTGAATCCCAGTCGTCTGCCGGTGGTGGTTGGTGGTCTGTTGGATGTGGATTGCTCAGAAGACACCATTAAGAGTTTGATTGAGGCGGTACGTGGAGATTTCAGCACCGATCAGCTTGTGGAAGAGGTTGAGAAACGAAACAGGTGAAACTGAGCTACAATAAACTTTTTTTATAAATACAATATTTTCTTGACTTTGACCAACATCACTTTTAAAGTTTTTTGCGTCTTCAGTCAGAAATATTTAAATTATTATTTATATTGTATTATTATGTTTTGAACCGTAGCATGATAAATAAAAGTATATTCAAGTATTTACTCCATTGTTTTTGTCTATACAGAATGGTATAGTAAACATTAAGCATGTTAATAATTATAATGTACTACAGTGAAGAAACAACCGTATACAACAGTATTTCCTACAGCTTTTCAATTATCTACAGTTAACAGCTCAGAATGCAATAGAACACATTACGGCCCCTATCTTACACCCGGCGTAATGCGGCGCATGTGTTTTAGCTAGTTTCAGCCCGACGCAGATCTCATTTTCATGTCCTGCGCCGCGGTGTTTAGATAGCAAATGCATTTGCGCTCATTTGTGCACCCATGGGCTTGTTGGTCTTAAAAAGAGGTGTGCTCAGGCGCATTGTTGGCGCGTTGCTACTGTGAGGAACTGAATATAGCTTTCCTGTAGCTTGTTAACAACGCAAGGTTGTGTGTTGGATCCCAGGGGATTGCAGATACGTTTGTATAAATGTATAGGATAATGCAAATGTAAGTCGCTTCTCAGAGATGTAAGTGGACATAAAGATAAAAATTTGGCTTGTCTTGTAGATGGTCTGCTTGCTTGCTCGCACGTGCGCTTTAAACCATGTGCTTAGATCGTGAAAGCAGGGCCCTAAGTGTATTCATAATTATAGTATACTAAAGTATAGGTCAGCATACAATAACAGTTAACATGAACTAAATATATATATTTTTGACGATAATATACTACAGTATTTCTTTCATGTGGGAAGACAGCACATGCATATGTTAAAAGCTCTAACTGAGATCTATTGACTAGACTGAAGCTGCTCTTGTCCTGGCTGGAATCCCGCGCTCAGGGCGGATGTGAAGAACCGGCTACTCATAACGCCTTAGCAAAGATCTACATCGACAGTAACAACAGTCCAGAGCGCTTTCTCAGAGAGAACTCACACTACGACAGCGTCACGGTGGGACGTTACTGCGAGAAGAGAGATCCTCACCTCGCCTTCGTGGCTTATGAGAGAGGCCAGTGTGACCTGGAGCTCATACAGGTGACATTCACACGCAGATATTCAATTCATCAACCGTAAACTGCACTCATCACCTCTGTGTTGTGTGATCACACGCAGGTCTGCAATGAAAACTCTCTGTTTAAAAGTGAATCGCGGTATCTGGTGAGACGGAAGGATCCAGATCTGTGGGCCCGAGTTTTACAGGAGACCAACCCTTACAGACGACCCCTGATTGACCAGGCATAACATATCCATCAACGTCACGAAGCATTCCATGTATGTATTGTGTACATTGATGTTAACGTGTGTGTGTGTGTGTGTGTAGGTGGTACAGACGGCTCTACCCGAGACGCAAGATGCAGAGGAATTATCGGTGACGGTGAAAGCGTTCATGACGGCCGATCTGCCCAATGAACTCGTAGAACTTCTAGAAAAAATTGTGCTGGACAACTCCATATTCAGCGAACACAGGTTTGTCAAATCTCCACGTTTCAACTTTTTTTACGTTGTTCCACGAACTGTTTACTTTCGGTCACCTTTGATGTCTGAGTGTGGGTTTTGCAAATATTTAAACGCGTCTCCACTCAGAAACCTGCAGAATCTGCTGATATTGACAGCCATTAAAGCGGACCGCACGCGGGTCATGGAGTACATCAACCGCCTGGACAATTACGATGCCCCTGACATCGCCAACATCGCCATTAGCAACGAACTGTACGAAGAAGCCTTCTCCATCTTTAAGAAGTTTGATGTCAACACCTCTGCCACACAGGTACACAAACATTCATCAGGCGCTTTAATGACTCGTGAAACTCTTGTGTTCGAGGACAGACGCTTTAAATTCACACCTCGCAGGTTCTGATCGAGCACATTGGAGATCTGGAGCGTGCGTATGAGTTTGCCGTGCGCTGTGGAGACGGGGCGGTGTGGAGTCGTCTCGCTCAGGCTCAGCTTCACAGAGGTCTGGTGAAAGAAGCCATCGACTCTTACATCAAAGCAGGAGACGCGTCTGCGTCCATGGAGGTGATCGACGCGGCCGGTAGAGACGGTGAGCAGATGACGCTTAACCCTTGAGCTTTTTTTCTCTAAGAAGACGGTTGTTGAGCGTGTTGGTCTTTTTTAACAGGCAACTGGGAAGATCTGGTGAAGTTTCTTCAAATGGCCAGAAAGAAAGCGAGAGAGTCTTATTTAGACACAGAGCTCATCTTCGCTCTTGCCAAAACAAACCGTCTCGCAGAACTGACAGATTTCATCAACGGTCCCAATAACGCTCACGTACAGCAAGTATGAAGCTGAACATAGGATTACACATTTCATCTTTGTGTATTTTCCGAGATCTGTCACCTGTGACAAGTGTTGGGTTATTTACTGTAATTGAATTACCTTTTCCTTTATAAAAGTTTATATTTGATTAAATTTACTTCTGATGTAATTAAACTAAATACTTTTTATAACATATGTGTGTGCAAAAGTGGAATTGACATCAAAATTCAAAGTCTAATTTTAAAATCTGTTCTTTAATGTATAATTTGTACATTCACTTAATAATATAACTTTCTGTAGTTTTATATTTTTCATTTAAATGAATTTAATTAAAAGAGTCGTTTCATGTCTATCCCTGAATCACTGAACTAATCAGATTAATGTAGGATTTAGAAAGTAATCAGTAATAAGTAATGAAATACTTGTTGGAGAGACTCATTTTTTAAGAGTAACTTTCCCAGCACTGCCTGTGACCGTCATGAGCCTCACAGCAGATGTTCAGTGTTTCAGGTAAATGTTTGTGTCTGTAGGTTGGTGAGAGATGTTACAGAGAGGAGATATTTGAAGCGGCCCGACTGCTCTTTAATAACGTGTCTAATTTTGCTCGTTTGGCATCGACGCTGGTTCACCTCGGCGAGTTTCAGGCGGCCGTGGACAGCGCACGTAAAGCCAGCTGCACACGCACGTGGAAAGAGGTGAAGATCTGAACTACGTGGATCTAAAATCTAAAGCAATACTGTTGAGAAAACATGTCGTAATACTTTGTCATGCTGGTAAGGACACACGGTAGTGATGGATATTGTTCATTGTTCTACTGCTGTGTGTGTCAGGTGTGTTTTGCGTGTGTAGATAGAGAAGAATTCCGGTTAGCGCAGATCTCTGGTCTTCACATAGTGACTCACGCTGATGAACTGGAAGAACTGATCAACTACTATCAGGTAAAGAATCTTCATCATCATCTTCATTACGTCTGTAAGACGTCGCAGAGTTTCATTAGAGGAGGACTTGAGTCTCTTTGATTTGATTGAAATTAGAATAATGACCACAAAACATAAATGTTTTTCTGTGGCAGTATATACAAAAAGTTTACAATATAAATTCAGGGCAGATTCAGTCTTATATACGTGACATGCGCTTTTCTGTGTCTGTCTCTCAGTATCGTGGGTGTTTTGAGAATCTGATGGTGTTGTTGGAGGCTGCGTTAGGACTGGAGCGCGCTCACATGGGCATGTTCACGGAGCTGGCGATTCTCTACTCCAAATACAAACCTCACAGGATGAGAGAACATCTGGAGCTCTTCTGGTCCAGAGTCAACATCCCAAAGGTCAGAAACCAGTTTCATCTACAGTTCAGACGACATCTTGAGATGTTGTGTTGTGTTGACAAACCGTAACCGTAAGTTCGTGTCTTTTGATTTGTCAGGTGTTAAGAGCGGCGGAACAGGCCCATCTGTGGGCGGAGCTTGTGTTTCTGTATGATAAGTATGAAGAGTATGACAACGCCATTATGATGATGATGAGTCACCCTACAGACGCCTGGAGAGATGCCACATATAAAGATCTCATCGTCAAGGTAACAAACAGACTGTACGGTCACGCCCTGAGATTTCTCTTCCAATCCGCAGGAGACTCAAATGAGAAAAATTTTAAATGGAAAGAACATTTCACATTTTGTCATTTCCTTTTGGTGTCTTGACGAGAGATTCAAATTTAAATGTGAGATTTTGAGAAAGCAGGAATTCTCAGTCTGCTCTCCATTGCAAGAGATGTTGTGTTTATTCTAATGAGGATGTTTGTTGATGTGTATCACAGGTTTGATCTTGTGTGTTTTGTGTGTCTCTCCTGCAGGTGGCAAATGTGGAACTTTATTATAAATCTCTGCAGTTTTATTTGGATTTTAAACCCCTTCTGCTCAATGATCTGCTGTCTGTTCTGACACCTCGACTGGACCACACCAGAACCGTCAGCTTCTTCAGCAGGGTAAACACATACACACACACACACACACACACACACACACACACACACACACACACACACACACACACACACACACAGCTGTACAGTTCAGCTGTAGCACAACGCTTGCTATAAACGTTCTCTGTGAACTCTTTCCTGTATTTCAGTAGTAAGGCCATTGTGTTAACAACACAAGGTTGTGTGTTGGATCCCAGAGGAATGCATATACCTATGTATAAATGTATAGGATAATGCAAATGTAAGTCGCTTTGGATAAAAACGTCTGCTAAATGCATAAATGTAAATGTAACTCAGGTTGGATCCAGAGTTTTGTGTGACACGTGCGGCAAACAGCCAATCACACAGAACATGGAAACCTTCACAGGAGAATCGGCGCAATTCACATTTCTGTTGAAGATGACGAGATCATTATGAAAGAAATGTCATGAATTGAAACACATTTACAAGGCAGAAATAAACACTTTTTTGAGAAGGCAGCTACTGATTATATCAATACAGAATCTAATGAATTTAATATGAATTTATATAGTTTTACAATAAGATCAAAAGATCAAATGTATTTGTTACTTTTAAACACTTTATATATTAAAGTTGGTTTTTATACGAATATAGTTATATTTATTAAGAGCAGGTAAGCTGTTTAGGCTAAGTTAGTGTGGCGATGAAAATCCCGCTCAAAACCAATCCACCTTCTTGACTATGATCAAACTAAACGCAAACTTACCTGCGTACAAACCCAAACGGGCTTCGTGATACAGGCCACTGAGCTGCAAACACACAAAGACATAAATGACAAAGTTTACAACATCAGTGTTGTTATTCAAATCAATACTGATCGTGTTTTTATTTTTGTCTATAAAGCTGGTTGAATTGTATGAAGAGCCGCATAAATAAAGTTAAAACAGACAAAGATGTCACTTACTGTAATTGATGATGATTTGTGTGTGTTTGTAGATGAATCAGTTGAGGTTGGTTAAACCGTATCTGAGATCAGTGCAGAATCACAATAACAGAGCTGTGAATGAAGCGCTAAACAACCTGCTGACAGATGAAGAGGACTATCAGGTACACACACACACACACACACACAAACACGCATGCACACAAACAAACACGCATGCACACAAACAAACACGCATGCACACAAACAAACACAAGCACAGGTAAGAGCTGACTTTAGTGATGATGTGTTGTGTGTTTTATTCAGGGTCTACGAGCCTCTATAGACACGTATGATAATGTTGACAGTATTGCTTTAGCTCAGCGTCTGGAGTCACATGATCTGCTGGAGTTCAGACGCATCGCTGCATATCTCTACAAGAGGAACCAGCGCTGGACTCAAAGCATTCAGCTCTGCAAGAAAGACAAACTCTATACGGTACTGTGAAGCTGCAGCTGTGGTGATCTGTGCTGCATTATTAAACACATGTTAATGTTTGTCTGTGTCAGGATGCCATGCGGTTCACTGCTGAGTCGCAGGACGGCGCTCTGGCTCAGGATCTCTTGCGCTGGTTTGTTGAGGAGGGGAAGCGGGAGTGCTTCACTGCGTGCCTCTTCACCTGTTATGATCTTCTGGCTCCTGATGTTGTTCTGGAGCTGGCCTGGAGACACGGTCTCGTTGACTTCACCATGCCTTACTTCATTCAGGTGATGAGAGAGTACCTGAGGAAGGTGTGTTTATATATATATATATATACCTCATACACATAAACACATGACAGATGCAACGACATATCTGTTTAGAAGTGATATACAGTGTTTATGATCTGGAACATGTAAAATCTCACATGAGTTTCCCTCATCTACAGGTGGATGAGTTAGCCAGACAGGTGAAGGTCTCTGACTCTCTCTCTCTCTCTGTCTCTCTCTCTGTCTCTCTCTCTGACTCTCTCTCTCTCTCTGTCTCTCT
>NC_136774.1:23577146-23715451 GCF_947034865.1 Barbatula barbatula
ATTACGGTTGAAACGTACTAGACTTCATTTTTTCTTCTTTGTGTTGTTCGTTTGGGCAGGTGTGAATGCAGCAATCACACTTGATTGCGCACCAAAAGCGGACCAAATAAGGGTCACGAGACATCATTGAAGAGGTGGTCTCAGTACGCTTTCAACCGAACCGTGGAGCGGTCCGTTTGTGGTGAGAACGTGATCTGACCTTGCAAAACTCACAAGAAAAGCGCGATGTATACTCCGGGAATGGGGTTTAATAGATCTGTGGAACAAAGCCGGGATAAGGTTAAGAAACTCCGCCAGCAGTACATCAAAGTGTGGGATGTACAAGTTCTCCTGGTACGATGACCTCGATAATGTACTTGGGGAAAAAAACGGACACTGACCCCGGTGGATGTTGTTAAGATCGCCACTAACAATGATGTGATTGATGCTAGCACCGTCTAGTGATGTAGATGGTGAGTTTATTTTGTTTAAAAAAGCAGTTTAGGAAATCCGATCTCGCCAGCGAGTGATGTGGATGTTGTCATTTGACTGCATTTTGGTTTGTTTCAACTGGTTTGGACCAAAGCAATCAGCGCGGTGTGAAAAGGAACCAACAGCACTGAAAAATGCTTTAATGTATAATTTTTTGCCATTGGTCCGAACTAAAGGTGAGATGCCCTTAATGTGGCCATGGGTGTGTGTGTCTGTACATCGATCTTTATCAGGACCATCTTATAAGACCAGCTGTGTGAGGGCTAAGAGAGTAAAGTGATGACATTTTGGCCGGTCCTCACTTTCTGAGACCCTTTTAAAGGGCTGTTTGAGGGTCAAGACTTCTGGTTCAGGCACATCTGCAAATTTCTGACTCTATGTGCAATGGCCTTAAGGGTTAGGGTCAGGTACTTGGTTCTGATTGTGTGTACAAATACCTGATGGTACAATAGAGTTCATGTGCACGCCAGCTGTGTTCGTGTGTTACGGCTGTTCTGATGGATAAAATAAGCACATGTTACAGCGCTGTAGGCAGTCACACTGGGGTCCTGAGAAAACTGGATCTTTCTGCTTCTATCTGTGGATACACGAGACATGATGTTAAATGATTGCAAAAACCAGCACTATATTTATAGATATTTGTGCACTATGCACAGCAATTTCCACAAAGTAAATGTGCCACAAACGAATCTATGAATGTTTCCAAATTTGCAGTTTGTGACCCATGTTAAGCGGTCGGGAGGCTTGCATGTGTCTCTACTCCACATGAAAGAGCAGCTGTACTATTGAGATCCCAGCGAATGTCTTCTGCTTTATGTGTGTGATGGGTGTGTATGATGTCACGGCGCACACACACACAGTGTGTTTATGCATTCTCTATGTTAATTCTCACTTCAATTTTACTTCCATCATACCTGAATGAATGTACGTAAAACATTTTAAAAGTTATTTAATAGAGAGGCTCAGAGATTATGTATTTTTGTAGGCTAAAGGCCATTGCACATTGAGTCCGAAATTGCGTCTGAAATTTCTGCACGTTACAAAGTAAATACGACCTCACGTTGTGTCAATCATATTTACACACTGACGCCGATATTTTCGTCAGTCATAAAATTTCGGACTGGGTTCAATTTTATGAGTTTTTTCGCATCCGACAAATAAAGCTGCGGTCAGACTTGACTAGACCATTCGAAGATCGTTTGGATGGTGGCACGAAAATGGCCGGGATCCATTGCTCACATTTCTGTACCGATAGGCCACGCTGGGACGTTTTGATCTTCTATTGGTCTCAAGCACTCAGGTGACGCAAATTTGCAGGTCAGAGTTCACCAAACATGAACTTTGCTATGCAGTGAAATATCGTTGGTCGGTCGCATGCGTATGAATGTAAGTAAATGGAGGGAAAAGTCAAGTGTGACCGAGGCTTTAGAGACACCGTACAAACGAGCGGTGATTAAAAATCACAAGTGGGTTATAACTGGTGTTTTATGTCATAGAATAAGTTTATCACCTTATTTCGTGCAATTAACCAAAAACCCACTCAAAAAAGGTAAAGACTTTGGAGCGATCGAACAGGAAGTCCTACAATGCTAACTCGCTTCTGTGTTTGCATACAAAATACGTCATCTCCGAGCCTCTCCATAAAGAGGATGGGTATGACTCTCTCTCTCTCTCTCTCTCTCTCTCTTTTCTCTAAGTAGCTTTTGACTGTGAGGTGAGACAGTGGGGTCCCTGGTCTCCGTGTTCATCTGTCTGCGGGGAGGGAACAACCGAGCGGAGTCGACAGGTAGCCACGCCCCCACGTAATGGAGGCAAACCGTGTCCTGATCTCAAACAGCGCAGAGGCTGTCTCGCACACTCTGAGACCTGCAGTGCAGCTAAAGGTAACACCCCACCCCAAATCTGTTCCAAATATACAGTAAATCTTTATATGAATATTAGATGCTAACAGGATTGTGTTCATACCACCGCTGTCAAAAATCGCTCTGGCCGCCCTGCCAACAACACTGTAGAAAGATTCGTGGATGCTCTGACGTATGTGGTCAGAACCAAAGTTTAAAGGGCTTTGTTTTCTGGAATCCTCGAGCGGTGGACTTCTAAGTGCCGATTGGCTGCCACCGCACCGTGTCATAGCTCGTTACCATAACGTTGACCTGATTTCAACTCGACGGCCAAGACGCACCCCTGCCGGCTCTCTTTGAAAATGAATGAGTTCCGGCCACTTCGACGTTCTCGATGGCGGCGGTGTGAATGCACAGTTAGGTCAAGGATGCCGTAAAATCTGATTCTAGGAATATCACATAAATCGAGATTTTACATTTACAAAAGTACTGTAAGGAAACTGTACATTTGTTTTTAAATTCTATTTTTTTTAACAATATGGACTTTTATTAGAAGTAGAGAAGGTCAGACTGCGGGACATCTCTTAAAATGTGTAAAACTTCCTCTGTGCACGTGGGGTTAGCGCATGTGTGTGCGTTGTCTCGCTGTGTTTAGTCTCAGGAGGACACGGCTGATTTGCTCTTTCATTATCTTGATCTTCTCTTCCTCCTCAGAGGTGGCCAAAATCCTGCCTGACTCATTCAAGCGGAACTTTAAGGACCCTTGGAGACGACCACACATGCTCATGAAGGAGGAGAAGAAAAGGTACGACCCATGAAACATTATAGAAAGCCTTAAGGGAAAAGAACAAGACAATGCTACATTAATACATGAACACATTCTGAAAAAGCTGAAGGCCTTGAACTCATCTATAATCGACACTAGAAGGACACAGTGACAGTCTAAACATCAACAGTGTTACTGTGACTCTTACAGACATAATGAATATGAAAACTGTATGTAATGTTTTCAGCTTTAGTTTTATCTCTGCGTTGAGTCGAGTTGTTCTAACTCATTTCCAGGTCTCTGCTGTACTTTGGCCTTTGAAATGTAAATTTCTGGATTTACTTCATAGAATCACCAAACAGCTGACAGTCATAGATTTTTGTGTGTCTGTGTATACGAGTGAATTTGTAACACAGTTGCAATTAAGACTGTATGTATCCTGGTCTATGATTGTCTTTATTTTAATATTTAAGTACATTTCTGAAGCCGGTCTGTTTATCACTTCATATATCCTCCTGACTGTGGAAAGGACTGCAGGTGTTTGTGTGACATTATTTCTGTGTGTTTGATCAACATGGGAATTACTGTAGCTAGAATTAAACAGCAGGTGCATGTTCACATGAAATGAGATTAAAATGGATATCTGAGGTTCTTTCAGTAGAGACAGGAAATCCCAGAGACGAGTCTCTCATTAATCACAGGTATACAGTTTCACAATGATGTGTGTGTGTGTCCACAAGGACCTGAGATCAGCTACATTAAGCCCCATGAGAGAAACTGATTATTAACCTACTAAATGACGCTTACCTGAAATGTTAAAAATGCAAAACGTTTCTGTGAGGGTTGGGTAAACCAAAGGAACAGATAATACTGTTAGTTCATAATAAAAACTACAGAAGTCAAAGGCAATGTATGTGTGACTGCGTGTGTTCTGTAGAAGTCCTATAACCAAGGTCTCCCACACTGGATTTAATTAGTTTGCTTTATGACTGGCATCTCTTCCTCCTCCATGGCGTGTGTTTGTTGACATGGTCTTATATTCTCTCTCTCTCTGTCTCTCTCTCTCTCTCTCTCTCTCTCACTCACATGTTTCAAAAATCTATCTGAAATAAAACCACAGAATAACTGTTGATGATAATCAGAATTTAGTAAATAACTAGCCTTTTTCTTTTTCTGTAAAGTGGAAATTTACAGTGGGCTTCCAGTTTCAAAAACGTAACAAAAAGCATAAAATTATTATATAAAACATTAAACACAATTTACATTCATGTGCCAATATACCACCATTTAAGAACTAATAAACATTTACACATGTAAGGTCACAGCATTTGATATAGAGTATGATTAAATGTTATTGAAAGTCAGTCTTAATACTCAATTTATCTCTATCTCTTGCAGTTATTGCGTGAACATGCGTGTGAAGCAGGCGAGTTCAGCGTGTAAGGTGAAGGTGTGGAGTGCCAAGCTGGTGCGTGAGCGTACCCTATGCGTCGAGTGTCAGAGTGATGCCATGGCGACCGACAACCGCTGCCGTGGAGACGGCCTGCAGAACGTCAGGTACGCGTGCACACGCATGCACATCCTCCTCGCAACGAAATAAAGTTCTGCACCGGTGTGTGATGTGATTGTCTCTTTCAATAGAACTTTCTGGGCGGCTGCATCGGCACCAGGTTGCACAGGGTCGTGGGTTCGAGAATCCTTCACTGAGAGCTGCCAATGTCCACCTTATTCCTTGCTATTTGTCTGAACCTTCAAAGCATTTTTACGAGGGACGTGATTGATCCAAAGAGTCTTGGAGCTCCTCCTGCTTTCTGAAGCCAAATTCTGTCCATAATCTAAGCAATGAAAACTCTACAGCACATCTGTCAACCCCGTGTCCTCCGCCCCCACCGAACCAAAACGCAATCACGCTTTTCTGAACTCTACCTCCAAAATGCACCCGCACCTGTTTTTGATGATGCCTTGTATCTTGTATTACTTCTCATTTCATATGTACTTTTATATGTTTGAATGTAAATTCTGAGTGACTGTGTGTGTGTGTGTGTGTGTGTGTGTGTGTGTGTGTGTGTGTGTGTGTGTATTTGCGGTATGGTTGCGTGTTTTTCATTTATTAATGCACAAGTAGCTGAATGGATGGCTATTGTATATGAATGTCTCTCTTAGTATTTGTATCGCATTCTCTGGAGATCTTTCTATCCTGCCGTGGAATTTTCGTTTTAAAATTCATTATGATCTGTGCCGACACAATTAATGTGAGTTAAACCAAATCTACTTGGGGTCTGGGGTACAGTTCATATGTTCACAATCGGCACCGGCCTTACTTGACTATTATTAGTCAAATTTGCAAATGACAGTATGATCGTGTGTTACTCGTTGCTGCAGAATTAACGTTTGGCAAGCAGCTCGCATTCTTGGCGATCTGTTGAAATGGCCAAAGAAAGGGGAAGGGGGGTTAAACTAAACCACACAATGGGACCAGGTGTGTAACGCCAACGTCACCAGTAAATCCCACCTGGTTCTCAGAACTTTTATTGTATTTATTATTACAGCATCTCAATACGTACAGTAGCGATTCTCACGTATGCACACATATACTGTATAAGAACTGTGCCAAATCCATCCTTTCTAGGTTTCAATTTTGTTGCGTAAGTATTTGATTGACTTTCAAATATTTTAACTGATTCACTTTTATAGATGCTATATTCTATACTTTTGTTATTTGTGATGTTATTGTTTTATCTATTCATTAAACACCCCTATCTCTCTTTTCCTTATATTACGTTAATTTTACTGCTTGCTTATTGTTTCGTTTTTTTCTTGTAAACTCAGTTTGAAAGCCCAGCCCACAGACAAACAGCAGGTATTTAGTGTGCATGTGGTCATTATAGATCAAAGGGTTTGTCTTGTGTGTACATATACACACCGTCTGCACAAATGATATGCTCATGATATATATTTTGGGCATTTTTTACATTCCTGTCCTCACCGGCACACTGAATACAGTGAAGACGTTCAGCTTGTAGGCGGTAATGGACTTGAACCTGATCGGTGATTCCAAACAAGCAACATACACGACCAGTCAATTGTTTGGACGAATCAAATGTTGGTCATTTCCTTGAAAATACTTTGATCTTCAAGCTTATGCTTCAGTAGTTAAATAATTAACGACTTGCATATGTAAGAAAAAAATTATTAGCATGCACTGGGACGGTTTACAGCCGAGTGTGAAGCGGCTGGAATGAAAATCAGTACCTCCAAATCCGAGGCCATGGTCCTCAGTCGGAAAAGGGTGGCTTGCCCACTTCTGGTTGGTGGAGAGTTCCTTCCTCAAGGGGGGGAGTTTAAGTATCTCGGGGTCTTGTTCACGAGTGAGGGAAGGATGGAACGGGAGATTGACAGACGGATCGGTGCAGCTTCTGCAGTAATGCGGTCGATGTACCGGTCTGTCGTGGTGAAGAAAGAGCTGAGCCGCAAGGCGAAGCTCTCAATTTACCGGTCAATCTACGTTCCTACCCTCACCTATGGTCATGAGCTTTGGGTCATGACCGAAAGGACAAGATCCCGGATAGAGGCGGCAGAAATGAGCTTCCTCCGCAGGGTGGCTGGGCGATCCCTTAGAGATAGGGTGAGAAGCTCGGTCACCCGGGAGGAGCTCGGAGTAGAGCCGCTGCTGCTCCACATCGAGAGGGGACAGCTGAGGTGGCTTGGGCATCTGTTCCGGATGCCTACCGGACGCCTTCCCCGGAAGGTATTCCAGGCCCGTCCGACCGGGAGGACACCCTGGGGAAGACCTAGGACACGCTGGTGGGACTATGTCTCCCGGCTGGCCTGGGAACGCCTCGGTATCCCCTCGGAAAAGCTAGAGGAAGTGTCTAGGGTGAGGGATGTCTGGGCATCTCTGCTAAGACTGCTGCCCCCGCGACCCGGCCCCGGAAAAGCGGAAGAAAATGGATGGATGGATGGATGTGGTCCGGTCTGGCACCACCTCTTGTTTTCTTTCTAATGTCAATATACAATACAAATAAGAAAAGGTCCATGATCGACAATAAACACGGTGACATGTTGATAAGACAACAAATGAGCTCATTGAAGGATTTGCTAATCTGTGAGTAGACACGATGAGTTGGGTTTAATAATACATGTGTTTGGTGTCCATTAACAACTGGACTCTGTCACCAAAAGTAAAGTTTGATGCTTTTATAGAGTTGAATTCTGTAGGTTTGTACAGTTTTAGTCTTTCATCGGGTTGGATAACAGAGGCAGGAAACATGTCATGCTTTATAAGGACTGACAGCAGTGGATCCTGGGATTAGGGGTTGAAAGGGGTTGATGGCCCAGCCAAGACCAACCATTGATATCACTGTCCAAACACGAGGGAAGCTATGTAATACTGAAAGTAAACGTTAACAGAGAAGATTTATGTGTTTTATGTGCAGTTTTACCAGTCACTCCTCGCTAACACTGAGAGATAAACGTGTTTTTCTCTAAATGTGTTTCTTTCAGGAGACATTCTTTATACAACTCCAGCTTTACTTTTAGAGGTTATAACGTGACATGACGAGTAAACCGATTACATAAGAATTTCTCAAACGTACCTGAGTGAAAACAGCCGCCCGCCAGTTTCGCGCGTCTCACGCGAGCCGTTAACTTGAGTTGTGAGGCTCGCGCGCAGCTGTGCACGCTGGGAATGCTAATGAATATGTGTGAACTGTAAGTCTCGTCTGTCTGTAAAGCATTTCTCGAATGTTTTAGTCAAATATTTCGGGTTTTCTCTCACATAAACTAGAACTTTAACAAACGGTGGTAAAAGACAACTTGAAGTTTACGACTTCACAAGATGCAAATCCGTCGCCATCTGCTGGTGTGGTCTTGAAAGTACTATTAACATAAACCCTACCGAAATTGAAAAGAAATGTGGAATTTGTAGTTACACCATAATAACCACAAAAGTACCATTGAACTGAAACTGTATACAGTACACAATATAGTAGTTTAACCAGGAGATCTGAGTAAAACTATTGTAATTTAATCGTAATCAAGCCGACCAACAAAAAATACGGTTTACTATCATAATTACCATTTTAATTTAAAAACATTGTCCATGATTACTATATACATTTATTGTGGTATTCAAACAACCACTAATGTTTTACATTTTTTTTGTCTGAAACTATTATTTCTGAGAGCAATATCAATGCATTCAACACACAATTATTTTTATTGAATACAGAAAACATTTTATTCACGATCACATTCAGCACAGAAATTGTTTGTTTTAACCTGAATAGATTTCAGGGGATGTGAAACCAATAGTATTTTTTTAAACGTACTGTTCTAGGCGTAAATCTAAAGAAAGAATATATTGAAACGCTGTGATAAACAAATGAAAATTATAAATGCTTTTGAAAAAAGAGTGAATATTAAGGCAGACCAGCGTGTTTCTGTCACACGTTGTTACTCACATACGACTGGTTTGGACACCTGGCAAATCTTAAAGGTCTATTATGATAAAAATATCAGACTAACGACAAATTTACCGCCTTATGGAATACATTCAAAGGGAAATAATAAAAGGAGTGGACTGAAATTTAAAAAAGGGATGAAATTAATTGTTTTACCATTGATTTGGCTGAGGGCAGCAGTTAAAAAACGCTATGTATTTCTTTGACTTCTTTGCTTATTAATATATCTTCTTTTGACCCTGCACACAGTGACATCCACATGTTGTGTACAATCTGGATTAACCATGTTTTTATATTGATAGCAAGAGGACCGACGATCAAATAAAGGCAAGATTCATATCTCAACATCGCAAAAATCACATCTTTAAATATTTTCATTCATACACACAAACTTTTCTTGGAAAGTACATCAAACCAGCGCTGACGGAAGTACTGGGCAGGTGTTTCCAGTATGGATCAATGCAGGCCACATCCTCAGGAAATGACGTCTTCAAGTCTATTTAAGGTTTTTGAGCTGCCGGTTGGTGGAGCTGACTTTGCCGTCCATCGAGTCGACTTTATTAAGCAAATGGTCCAAGGAAACGTCCTGGTTATCGATCTCTGACTGTAGCCCCAGACCCAGATTCTTTAGCCTCCCCAGACCCAACGACATTTCATCTGGACAGAAACGAGTGTTAGTGTCTTTAAAATCTGTCATCAAAATCTGTACAGACTACATTTCTCACCAAGATTTTGGTCTAGTTGTTGATGGGCAGCTCGCAGCTGTTTGTTCCTGGGATATCCGTTCTGATCAGACGGCCCATTATCCAGAGACGCAGAAGCTCCAAATCCTGTTTGAACAAACATTCGTTCTGTGATTCTGACGAACAGACTGGTTTGTATAAATATATGTGTTTTTATTTACCAGATGTGTCCATTTTCCTGAGGTTTGGATGACTGGCCTGATATTTGTCTCCGTGCTGTCTGCTCTCTGAAAGTGCATTCTGCAAACTAAAGTCAAAGACAACGTTTTTATAGAATTGACAAAATGACCCTTCTCAAAACGGTTTACTCTAAAGGCCTGCATTTAAAGGTGTCAAATTAAAACATTTGAAAATGGGTTTAAAAGAGTAGCAGAGAGAACATACAAACAATCAGTGTGTGTTAACCTCTAAAGGCTTCAAATATTTGTTTAGTTAACTTCACCTGCTGTCGCCTTCGTAGGACACAGGCTGGTCGTTTTGTGGAGGTTTGGCTTCCGGTTTGGCTTTGAAATAGTTGACCAGTCCGCCCCACACACTCTTAATGCTGTTTATATGCCTCTGACTCGTCCTCATGTCCTGCTCCATGTTGTCAATCATTCTCTCGGTTCTCTTCAAAGCTTCACCCTGACGAATCAGTTCCTGTCGAGAGAGAATCAAGACCAATTAAATGATAAATCGGGAGTATCCTGGAAAAGAGAAATAGGCTGACATCGAGCTTTGACCGTCTGAAAGTTTCCTCTCACCTCTGCTGTCTCGGTTCCAACTTTCTCAGACTCGTAGATGAGGCCGAGGGAGCGGTTGCTGCTGTCCACGGTGGACTGCGCTGTGTGCATCACCTCTCTCTGCAGCTGTCTCTGTCTCCTCTCCGCTGGGCTCAGTGAACTCTCCTCAGGATCATCATCGAAGTCAAAGCCTCTTCTCGGCCCTGTGCTTTCCTCTTCATCATCATCGGCGAAAGGGTTGTCGGATTTGTGATAGGCAGACATCCTGAGATCGAGTTAAACACTGGAAACACACAACAGAGTGCTGAGCAACTACATACTAATTATACTATGGTATAGTATATTTATATTGCATATTGTTTGGAAGTATTAACTTTAAATGCTATAGTATGCCAATTACAATTCGACTATCGTACCAAAGGATTTTAAAACAGTTTACTATAATATTATAATTACTAAAGCATACTGTTTTGAAGTATTGACTTTAAATGCTTTGGTATTTCCTATAGTACCAAAGGATTTGACTAAAGTTTACTATAGTAAATACCATATCATACTACAGTATTTGTTGATGTGGGATTCCGTGCTATTTACGATGGTGTTCTTTTAACAATCATCAGCCTTTTAAACATTGCCGTATATAAAATCTTAAATCAACAAACGTATTTCACATCTTTAATAACGTATGCGATTTAGAGCTTGTTCCTTTCTATCCCAGGTCACCGGAGCCGCAGTCTTCAGCTTACAAACAAACCTGCGATAAAACCTTTAGCCGGTTTAAAGCTCGTGCTGTTTCCCGATCGATCGGTCTGGTCAAACCGCGATATATAAACCGGTTTGATGATAAAATCGTACCTTTAGTCGCGCCTCTGATGTGTTGTCCTCTCGCTGTCAGCTGACTCGTGTGCGGAAACTGCTTCCGGTGGCGTCACCGCGACGTCACAGTCTCCTACCCTCGACCGTTTTATGTTTTTTTATTTATTTATTTACTTTTTTATTTTTTATTATTGATGCTTAGAAAAAGAACATAACAAAGGAGAAAGTATACATCACACAATATCAACCAAAACAATGATAAACAACAAATAGGTCAAATATATACTTATATATACTTAAATAAAATACATTAAAAAAGAAATAAAAATACATAAAAAAAGAAAAGAAGTAGAATACAATACAGATATATTCACATTTAGAGATCAAAAGCAGTACAAATTCTTACAGTCCTTATAGCTTTCTTAGCGCGACTGAGTGACGTCATGTGCTTGAATGTTGAAAATGACTCACTAAACATATGTGTTCAGCGCGTTCACTTTCCCCCCAACACACGGCTCACAGTTAAAACTATTATATTAATATATAATACTCTAAATGCCAGTGGAAAAACGTACTAAACAATAGTATTTACTGACAACAGTGATGTAAAAAAACGACAGTGTATTGACATTTATAAACTGTTAAGTATACTTAAATACGATAATAAACTATGCTATGAAGTATCATGTAGACTTTCCGTGAAAGCGCTTTATAAATAATAAAAAGTCTAGTTGTGTGTTCTTTGAGAGCCAATAAAAAGTGCACACCGATGATGCTTCACGACACGCCTTCCTCGCGCTGGTCCATCATTTGTGCCTTCGCACTTGCCGTATCGAGGTGCGCTTCCCTTCGGCAGCAGCGATCATCACGATTTAAGCGTTTTAAACGTCAGCTCTCCTGGCGTCTCGCGAATCATGTCCACGCGCGGCGGCACGCGCGAGTTCTACTTTAACACTGTGCTGTCGCTCGCGAGATCACTGGCCGCCCACCGACCAGCGCCCGTGGAGAAGGTACGAGACAGACACGCGCTTATTCTGTTGCACTGTCGAGTTCATGTTGCAGATCAATGCGTTGTTGTTGTTGTGTTGTTGTTGTTGTTGTTGTGTGCGACAGGTGTCTGGCGCTGCAGAGTTTGTTGCGCAACACAACGATGATGGTGCGCACATTCTATTAAAGTGCGCTGTTGTTTTTGCGCTTCACAGACGCGGACAGACTGTCATGCCTTGTCATGTCACACTGATGTTTACCTTGAAAATAAAGTTTTATTATAGAAAAAGAATCGTTTATTCTTATTATGTTATAACAAATACTGTACCATAGTCATTAAAAGCATTTGTGACGTCTCATGTGGAGTGATTTTAAACCAACACGGATATAAACAAAACGAACCCATAGTCGGTGCTGATAGTTGTGTTTAAATAAACAATTAAGTTTCAAGCGCTGTTTGTTTATCAGTGTCAGCTGAACAGACGCAGCTTTCTTCAGGCACTGAGTGATGTCACTTTTATAAACGTTCTTGTGTTTCTAATACATTTGAAAGCAGCAGCAGCAGGTGTGTACTGTACATCCTCGTGTCCTGCTGTGACCGCAGACTCCTGCATGAGAAATGCATCTTGTGTTTAATTCCATGCGGTGATGTTGCGCAGTGCAGTCAGACAGCCGCCACGCGCTCTTTAAACACGCTGCGTCACAAGTGTTTATTTGAAGCCTCTTCACCACTGCCTGCTGTCTCAGATCCTTATAACACAGTGTTCTTATGCTGCAGATGGTCGACTGATACTCTCTTTCTTAAATTTGAGTAACATTTTGGTTTTCTCGATAACGGCATGAGCAGAATGAACAAACGCAAACAGTTCATGTTAAATCATAGAGATGACGATTCACGATTCTGATCGCACGGTTTGATTTTAAATGAATAAACATGAACAACTGCCCTTTTATTATTTCTCTAATGTTGCGCATTATGTCAAAGAACTAAATTGCAGTTTTAAAACAAAATGAATAGCACAAGTGCTTTTCCTAAATTTTACTTTAAGAGATATCAGCACATCCACAGTTAACAAGTTTGCAGAAAAGAACAGACCGCCCCTGGTGGTCACAACATGAACTGCGATTATTGTAACGTCTCAACCGATTAAATCGTCACATATTATAATCGATTTTCATCCTGCTCATGAAACAGTGCACAAGAGTTACCGTTTACTTGGAATATAATTGCTACATATGTTTGTTTAAGATTAAAGCTCTGTGTCAAGATGAAGAAAATCGTTTAGGATTGTTAAGAAATACTGTAGTCTCTCTTTCTTCCACAGGTGCAGAAATTATTATGCATGTGTCCATGCAACAGTCGCGGCGTCTTCACTTTAGACGTCCGGCGCACGGATGCTGTGATCGCTCTGGCCGTGTTCCTGGTCGAGTCAGATTTGCAGGTGAAATGGAGCTGTCGTACTGACTCGAGATCGCTGTGTTATTCACAGATGAATTAAAGTAGTCGGTCGCTTAAGTCACTTTAAGCACATTTAAGCCGGATTTCAGAGACATGGCTTGGCTTAAGCCAAGACTATGCCTTAGTTAAATTAAGATATGTATATCGCTTTTATGAAAAAGCCTTTGAAGAAAACATTACTCGTGTGCATCTCGAGAAAAAACAATGCCACTGATATATTTTAAGATATTTCTGGGCAATTTATATTCAGTTAAGACAGGTCACAGAATATATTTGTGAGATGTCAGTAACCAAACAGATCCCAATACTATGGAAGTAAATAGTGGATGAGATCTGTTTGGTTACTGACATTCCTCACAATATCTTCCCTTGTGTTTAGCAAAACAAAGACATTTATGCAGGTTTGAAACAACCTGAGGGCGAGTAAATAATGATTTTTGGGTGAAGTATCCCCTCACAACACTGTTTTGATTTTTCTCTCAGCATAAGGACATGGTGGTCAGTTACCTGTTGAATCTACTGAAGGGATTACCCAGAGTTCAGTGGGTGGAGGAGAATGCTGGAAGAAGGAATAAAGGTAACAGATTGAGTGTCTGTCTTTAATATGTGCCTCATTAGTGTCTTCAGAATAAACACCATTAACCTTCATTATTCACACTCATAGTATTACTTCAAGCATTTACATTTATTGATTCAGAAAGAGATTACTTGTGTCCGTTCAGTCTTTGATTTTACTGATACGCTTTGCTAGCTTGAAGAATTGCTTAGCTTCATCGATCATTGATATATAAAGGATAACAATAAACAAACAGATTCCAAGTTTGCTGATTTTGTCTCCTTTTTGAGACACTCTTAGTCCTTCATCTAAATCTTCTTTTGCCTCTGGAATTACATTTATTCATTTACAAAATGACTTTCCTTTACAGCGGACAATGGGTCTCATTCATGAACACATTTATGTGTAGATCATTCGTGAAGTAATTCTTGCATACATTTTAGGATTCATGAAAATGTTTGTATTTTCAAAATGTTAGTTGATACCAAAGAAATGTACACCTGCTCCTGTAAATAGTGCGTAAAACCGCACGTGACGTTCTTTTACTAGACAAACTGATGGCACTGCATGTTGATGCACTATGTATCATAAGGATATTTCATGAGTTCTTTCATCATTTCTTTACTTCTTAACTTTGTTTAAAACGCAGAGCTCGTCACTGTCCTTTTTTACACAGCCGTCCAATCACAGTGGAGGAGAGGCGGGACAAACACTACATTGACCCACCATCATACACAACAATGGAGAAGTTAATATTAATGGTTACTGCATTTTCATATTAAAAAAATTCTTTAAAATAGGATACTAGTAACAAGTAGGCTGTTGCGGATATTCTAAATCACAGCAACTAACGCATCTCCTGAAATATGCTGCGGTCACACTTGACTTTTCCATCTATTGACTTCCATTCGTACGCATGCAACGAACCGGAAACGCAAAGCCGTTCAACGATATTTTGCATTTCCCTGCGTAGCAAAGTTCAAGTTTGGTGAACTCTGACCTGCGAATTTGCATCACGTGAGTGCGTGAGACCCTTAGAAGATCAGTATGTCACAGCTTGACCTCTCGGTACAGAATTGTGAAAATGGAGGAATTGCGGCGGCACATTTTCGTACCACGGTCCGAAGGATCTTTGCATACTCAAAATCAAGTCTTAACGCACAGTGCATCCTAAGTGTTCTCATGCGCCACCAGCTGGTTGTTTTCAGAAGAGCACCGGGTATTATTATTTTAGCTTTAGTGGACTCAGTTTAATAGATTCATTTATTGGTAAGCATATAGCCTTGGAAATCATTACCATACACACATGTTACTACCGAATCTGACATTTGAGAAGTATTTGTGAATCCTGAGGAAAGTTTTCTGTAAGGTCTGTTTTACGTCAAATTTACGAATGTTTCATGAATAAGGCCCATTGTCAACTTATTTTTTCATCCACCTTTTTCCTTCCAATCTCTTTCTGCTGTAAATAATTTTCTGGTTAAATATTGTTTCTTTTTTAATATCATCACTTTAGGATGTTTTGTGAATGTGATGGTGTTGAACACTTTGTTTCTGTATTTCATACAGAAGAAAAGTTTTATCTTTGTGTCTACAGAGACGCTTCCCATGGCAGAAAACTTCAGCTTCTGTCTGGCGACTCTTCTGTCTGATGTAGCTCAGAGAGACACTGAGTCTCGCTCACAGGTCTGCTCTCTCGCCCATCATCCTCACACCATCAGTTTGTGAATATTAGTAAAGGAGGTCTGCTTCCATGACACCTTTTCACTTCAATTGTATTTCATGATCAGATTCTGGAGGCTGTGATGGGTGTTATGAGGTCTCTCCTGGAGCTTTGTCAAACACCTGAAAACCATGATAAAGGTGAGCTGATGATGTCCTGGTACACTTCTCACACACACACCTGACTCAGTTTTTTTTGTTCAGTGTACCTGTGCAGGTATGTGGTGCCCTGTCTTCTTGGTGTGACTCGAGCCTTCGGTCGCTATGGTAACGGCAGCGAGCCCCTCCTCTCGCAGCTGTTCCCGAGAGGATCGACGCAGCCAACTCATCGTGTTTCCGTGGAAACCGAGGGCGTTCGGAGGAGATCGTTCAACGACTTTCGCTCCATCCTACCCAGCTCTCTGCTCACGGCGTGTCAGGGGGACACACTGAGACGCAAGAGCGCCGCCGCCCACCCAGACATGCAGGTCACCACCACGCACACCCACATTCTCTCTGAGCCAGCGTCAGGTTCACAATCATATAATGTCACACATGTACATCCGTGTTTGATTGACAGGTGAGCTCGGAGCGAGGCGGCCCATCAACCTGCTCACCCACAGCACCGGGGCCACAGTATTTTGAAGGTAATTTAAGGTTCTGTCACGGGTCAAATCTCTGTCTAAACCTGAAGTCTCGACAGTGAAACAAGTTATTGGTGTAGATTGAAAGTTGAGGGAGTGACCGGGTCGATTGTGATGATGAATATTTTTGTTTGATGTCAGGTTCATATCTGTCGGATGGAGGTGCAGTGAATCCAGACTATTATTTCACCACAGTCAGTTCAAGCTTCTCCATCTCTCCACTCTTCACTGGTGCCGGTGGACAAGAGATCAGCGTTCCTCTGGAGATACTGAGAGATCTGCTGGACATGGTAAACACACACATCGTCGTGTCTTGATAAACTGCTGTTTGGTTCAGTTCAGTGTAACACACAGAGTTTCTCTTTAGGTGATGCAGTTTGTGTCCGATTCATTCCTGAAGTCTCTGGATGCTGCTGTTGCCGAGGTGACTCAGGTAATATCCTGAGGCTCTTATTGACGGGTTTCACATGACATGTTGCATAAACACAGCAAAAAAAGACATTTAGGATACTTTATTTGAAGGAAATGGTCAAATCCCAAAAAATTGAACTGGGCCCGTATTAACAAAACATCTTGAAGCTAAAAGTAGCTCCTAACTATCTGATTTAAGAGGAACTCTTAAAAATGATGTGTGTGTGTGTCTGTCCTAATTTTAGGACTCCTAAATGTTTGTGCTAAGAGTATTTCACAAAGCGTTTTAGCACTAAAACTAGCTCCTAAACCTGTGAGATGTTGTGAAGAGGACTCCTGAGTCACTAAGACCAACTCACAACAATCCTAAACTGTCTGTAACATCGGCAGTCTACCTTCAAAACGCAAACATTTGAGAAAGATTTCATGACAACGAGCTTAACCTTAAAGACCACTGATATCTGCTAACTGTTTATGAGACGGGCAAAATGCTTACAATTAGCTGAACATATACTTTATATATACTTTAAATGAACATATAGTTTTTATCAAAAGAGAACACCTTGTTGTTTATTGTGTTTTATTGTGTTTGTTAGCTGTACTTTTCAAATTTATTGATACTTCATAAAAACAAAGAGTTTGATTAATAGTAATTGGAATACACAATAAAAACCTGAATATGTTTTTGTAAATAAACTCTTCACTGGTTGAATTAGTAACTTTGTGTATATTTTATAATCTTAATTTGAGTACGGCAATTCATTATATACTATAAAAATTATAGGTTTAAACAATGTTTTTATGGTTTTGTTTATTTATATACATGAACAGTTAACAGATGTTTGGCACCTAAGTAACAATTTCAACAACTTAAGACATTAAGCTTTAGTTATTAAATATTGTTGTTTATTCAAATACTCACACATGTTTTCTGGGTATTCAACCAATTGAAGGTAAGAGGACATTTCTTACATTGCAGAATATATTTAAAGCGATGAAAAAAAAGTTTTGTGTTTGCTTTGTACCTGTGTAGAATGACAGCATGTTTTCTTATTTTGATTTTTACATGAAGTTTCGCTCTCATAAGACCAACAGAAATGAGGTGTTGCTGATGATTAGTCTGCCATCATTCTGCTTGAGTCAATACAAACTGTGTGTTATTCCAAATAAAGTCTTTGTTATGTTTTGTCTTGGATTCATTTTGTCTTTCTCTTTTTTTGAAGGCCAATCCAGGCATTGATCTCTTCTATAAAGCGTTCAGTGACCCGCTGTATGTCAGCGTGTTTAAGATGTTGAGGGATACGCTGTATTATGTCAAAGGTGATTGAAATGTCATCTCTGATGTATGTGAGTTTCTTTGACCTCCGCTTCATCGTGTGAATGTTTCATGTGTTTGTTCGGGTCAGATGTGCAGACCGGTTTTGTGACGGAGGTTCATGACTTTGTGCTGGAGCAGTTCAGCAGCAGCCAATCAGAGCTGCTGAGGGTTCTGCATGAAGAGCGGTTGCCGGGGGAACCCAGTCCTCTCAAGCTCCGTTGTCATGCCAACGCCGCCTGTGTGGACCTCATGGTGTGGGCTGTCAAAGATGAGCAGGGTCTGTTTACATCACGCTGCCAATTGCTGATATATTTATTTATAGAGTAATACATAAACAACACATTTCATTTTACATTACAGCATTTAGCTGATGCTTTTATTCAAAGTGAGGTCAAAAAGATAAATGTAACTTTGATGAATCATTTAATCATCGAATTAATACATTTTCATGAATTTTATTTCAGGAGCAGAGAACCTGTGTACTAAACTGTCAGAGAAACTTCAGTCGAAAACATCCAGTAAAGTCATCATCGCTCACATGCCACTGCTCATCTGCTGTCTGCAGGTAAATGGTCAGATCTGACACCAGTGTGGTATAGAACATAACAGGATGACCTGTCTGTCTCTCTGTCGCAGGGTTTAAGGCGTCTGTGACCCGTCTGTCTCTGTCTCGTAGAGTTTAAGGCGTCAGTGACCCATATGTCTCTGTCGCAGGGTTTAAGGCGTCAGTGACCCCTATGTCTCTGTCGCAGGGTTTAAGGCGTCTGTGACCCATCTGTCTCTCTCTCGCAGAGTTTAAGGCGTCAGTGACCCGTCTCTCTCTCGCAGAGTTTAAGGTGTCTGTGACCCGTCTGTCTCTCTGTCGCAGGGTTTAGGGCGTCTGTGACCCGTCTGTCTCTCTCGCAGAGTTTAAGGCGTCTGTGACCCGTCTGTCTCTCTGTCGCAGGGTTTAGGGCGTCTGTGACCCGTCTGTCTCTCTCGCAGAGTTTAAGGTGTCTGTGACCCGTCTGTCTCTCTGTCGCAGGGTTTAGGGCGTCTGTGACCCGTCTGTCTCTCTCGCAGAGTTTAAGGCGTCTGTGACCCGTCTGTCTCTCTGTCGCAGGGTTTAGGGCGTCTGTGACCCGTCTGTCTCTCTCTCGCAGAGTTTAAGGCGTCTGTGACCCGTCTGTCTCTCTGTCGCAGGGTTTAGGGCGTCTGTGACCCGTCTGTCTCTCTCACCACAGAGTTTAAGGCGTCTGTGACCCGTCTGTCTCTCTGTCGCAGGGTTTAGGGCGTCTGTGACCCGTCTGTCTCTCTCACCACAGAGTTTAAGGCGTCTGTGACCCGTCTGTCTCTCTGTCGCAGGGTTTAGGGCGTCTGTGACCCGTCTGTCTCTCTCACCACAGAGTTTAAGGCGTCTGTGACCCGCTTGTCTCTCTGTCGCAGGGTTTAGGGCGTCTGTGACCCGTCTGTCTCTCTCTCGCAGAGTTTAAGGCGTCAGTGACCCGTCTCTCTCTCGCAGAGTTTAAGGTGTCTGTGACCCGTCTGTCTCTCTGTCGCAGGGTTTAGGGCGTCTGTGACCCATCTGTCTCTCTCTCGCAGAGTTTAAGGCGTCAGGGACCCGTCTCTCTCTCGCAGAGTTTAAGGTGTCTGTGACCCGTCTGTCTCTCTGTCGCAGGGTTTAGGGCGTCTGTGACCCGTCTGTCTCTCTCGCAGAGTTTAAGGCGTCTGTGACCCGTCTGTCTCTCTGTCGCAGGGTTTAGGGCGTCTGTGACCCGTCTGTCTCTCTCGCAGAGTTTAAGGTGTCTGTGACCCGTCTGTCTCTCTGTCGCAGGGTTTAGGGCGTCTGTGACCCGTCTGTCTCTCTCGCAGAGTTTAAGGCGTCTGTGACCCGTCTGTCTCTCTGTCGCAGGGTTTAGGGCGTCTGTGACCCGTCTGTCTCTCTCTCGCAGAGTTTAAGGCGTCTGTGACCCGTCTGTCTCTCTGTCGCAGGGTTTAGGGCGTCTGTGACCCGTCTGTCTCTCTCGCAGAGTTTAAGGTGTCTGTGACCCGTCTGTCTCTCTGTCGCAGGGTTTAAGGCGTCAGTGACCCGTATGTCTCTCTCGCAGAGTTTAAGGTGTCTGTGACCCGTCTGTCTCTCTGTCGCAGGGTTTAGGGCGTCTGTGACCCGTCTGTCTCTCTCGCAGAGTTTAAGGTGTCTGTGACCCGTCTGTCTCTCTGTCACAGGGTTTAGGGCGTCTGTGACCCGTCTGTCTCTCTCGCAGAGTTTAAGGTGTCTGTGACCCGTCTGTCTCTCTGTCGCAGGGTTTAGGGCGTCTGTGACCCGTCTGTCTCTCTCGCAGAGTTTAAGGCGTCTGTGACCCGTCTGTCTCTCTGTCGCAGGGTTTAGGGCGTCTGTGACCCGTCTGTCTCTCTCTCGCAGAGTTTAAGGCGTCTGTGACCCGTCTGTCTCTCTGTCGCAGGGTTTAGGGCGTCTGTGACCCGTCTGTCTCTCTCACCACAGAGTTTAAGGCGTCTGTGACCCGTCTGTCTCTCTGTCGCAGGGTTTAGGGCGTCTGTGACCCGTCTGTCTCTCTCGCAGAGTTTAAGGTGTCTGTGACCCGTCTGTCTCTCTGTCGCAGGGTTTAGGGCGTCTGTGACCCGTCTGTCTCTCTCGCAGAGTTTAAGGCGTCTGTGACCCGTCTGTCTCTCTGTCGCAGGGTTTAGGGCGTCTGTGACCCGTCTGTCTCTCTCTCGCAGAGTTTAAGACGTCTGTGACCCGTCTGTCTCTCTGTCGCAGGGTTTAGGGCGTCTGTGTGAGTGTTTTCCTGTGATTGCTCACTCGGCCACGATGTCTCTGAAAGATTTTCTTGTGGTGCCGTCGGCGGTGCTGATTAGACTCTATAAGTATCACATTCAGTACAGCTCAGGTGAGTTCAGTTCTCTTTCTGTGTGTCCTTGCTCTGTATCTGAAGAACAGACTGCAGATCCTCTTTTAACATTTTTAGGAGGAGGCGGGATCAAAATCAATGTGACCAATGAGCATTCACATTCCTCTCTTAACCTGCTGTGTAACAGAAAAGATCAGCCGTCCATGTACGAGCAGCTCCGAGACGTCTCCATCGACAACATCTGCAGGTCACAGTCCAGCCAGAACTAATTTCTTGTGATCTCATTCATATCTCAATGATTGACAATGAGACTGTGATGAGTGGATATCATCACTGATGTCTCTGGGTTCTGTATGTCCTCTTACAGATGTCTCATAGCGGGTCTCACCATGGATCCTGTTATAGTGGAAGCTTTCTTAGCCAGTCTGTCAAACCGCCTCTACATCTCACAAGAAAATGACAAGTGAGAAAACAAACAGACTCTCTTTCTGTCAGGCTGTCTGTTATTTCGAGTGATGTTGACAAGGTTAATCTCTCTCCAGGGACGCCCATCTGATTCTGGACCATACGATCCGAGCGCTAGGTCACATCGCCGTGGCGATGAGAGACAGCCCTAAAGTGATGGAGCCCATCCTGCAGATCTTACAGCAGAAGTTCTGTCAGCCTCCGTCACAGCTGGATGTTCTGATCATCGATCAGCTGGGCTGTATGGTCATCACCGGAAATGTAAGAATCACTGCGGTGTGTGTGCTGCGGCTTATTCTTAGAAATGTGATTTGAGGAGAGCAGATGGTCGATGGTGTTGTGTTTCTCTAACACGTCTGTGTGTGTTTATTTTGCTACAGCAATACATTTATCAGGAGGTTTGGAATCTCTTTCAGCAGATCAGCGTGAAAGCGAGTAATGTGGTGTATTCTGCTGCCAAAGACTACAAAGATCATGGATACAGGTGTGTGTGTGTGTGTGCTCACGTGTGCCGGGTTGAAAGATAAAGTTGAAATTAATTTCCATAAAAAATATATAAACTTGCATATTTGTATCGAAAAAAGTTTTCAAAAGTTCCCATCATGTTCCTGTGAAGACATTGCAATATCACATTTTAAACACAAATAAAGAAGTTATATTATAAATATAGACCCTTTCATCGGTTGCGCACGCACCTGACCCTCAGTTTACTTTCACCTTGTGGCTTATAATAGAACTATTTATATTATTATTTTACTGTATTATAATTGTATTAAATAAACAATTTGTTGAATGGGTCCTGCAGTTTGGTTGCATTTAAAGAAACCTTATGGTACACTGACATCTAGCGGCTCAAACTGTCCTAAAGCTTCTATTGTTTTGCATATTAAAGATCAATTTACTACATAGCAATAATTGTTTATAAAAAAACTGACAGTAGCTAAATGTGACCAAACCTCCTAATTGGGGCATTTGAGCATAAAGTTATTACAACAAATGATGAATAAGGATTCTTTATAGCGTTATGTCTTGTCTTAGATGTAGTTTGCGTTAGTTTGTAGCACTTATAATTATCTTTGCTGTATCAAGATCAAGTGTTTGTGTGTGTGTAGGCACTGTTCTTTAGCTGTGGTAAATGCTCTGGCCAATATCGCAGCTAACCTTCAGGGCGAGCAGCTGGTGGATGAGCTGTTGGTCAATCTGCTGGAGCTGTTTGTTCAGCTCGGACTCGAGGGCAAGAGAGCGAGTGAGCGGGCCAGTGATAAAGGTCCTGCCCTAAAGGTCTGCCTGTGTTTGTCTGGCTCAGTTTTAATCAGAAATAATACACAGAATGTGTGATTATGTAATCGTGTGCTTGTCCCTTATAGGCATCCAGCAGTGCTGGCAATCTAGGGGTTCTTATTCCTGTAATCGCTGTGGTAAGATACACACCTATACACAAACACACACGTGTCTGGTTTATTATCTCCATGGGGACAGTCCATAGGCGTAATGAGTTGTATACCTGTAACTGTATATTTGATCCCGTAAACCTAAAGATCCTAGAAAACATGTTGCATTTTTAGATTTTCAAAAATGATTGTTCTGTACAATTTATAAGCTTTTGTGCCGTGAGGACGTCAGTTTTTGTCCCCACAGTGACACGTGTCTTACAGTTAAATGTTTTCAGGAATTCTTGTGTGTTGTTCTTACTGATTGTTAGGTTTGCATTAAAATAGCAAACATAATTTTTTGTAAATGTGCAGAAATCAAGAGGGTTTTTCCAGGGGTCTTATTTATCTACATAACTTTCTTGCTTATGTGGTTTCAGTCATTGCATTTATATTTGTTGGTTTTGGGTGAATCCTTGTAATTAGATCTTGAGCTTGTGCGGTTAGACTTTAACTCCGCTGATAAATATTTACCTGGCTTGCAAAATGTCCTGCCGTGTTGTTGGTACACGAGGGATGTTTTGACTCAGCCTTTGAACAGAGGACTTCAGTTTTTATTCGTTTTATTTTCAGTGCTTACATTTCCAAAGTCTCATTTGTCAAAACATGACACAGAAACAATTCTCTGTTTTGTAAAATGTATGCTTGCATTGATATATGATGAAACCGTCTTGAGGACAGGTTGTGCGTGTGTGTGTTGTGTGAGAATGTGTTTAGCTTTGTGACGGGTCGACCACCCGCCCCATGAAGACCACACAGCCTGTACGATGTTCATAGATGACGAAGAGAAAGGGCCGGTCCACGACAAAACGTGTCTGTGTTGATAAAGGCATAAAGCCCACGTGTGTCAATGCTGCTGCCTCGGTTCCCTCTTCATTAACTGTGATGATGCCCTGATGCTTAAACTGAGAGAGAGAGAGATGGTGCAATTTAAAGGTCAAAGTTTATGTTTTGTTAGAGATCTAATTTAACCACACTATGAAGAAAAATGTGGATAGTTCACCCAAGAATTACACTTAATTCGTCACTAAATCAAACCTGTATGAGTTTGTTTCTTCTTCAGAACACAAAAGAACACTTTTGGAAGTATGTGGATGACCAAAAAAAAACACTGAACACATTGACTTCCATTGTATGAACACAAAACCTTTTCTCAAAACATCTTCTTTTAGTGAAGAAGACCCAACTGTGTTTGTGTCCGTGTCATTGTGTCCTCTTACCCAGTTAATGATGACTTTCTCTGAGGTCATGGGGGTGAAGTCTCCTTGCTCCGTGAACAGATCTGTGAGGCCCATTTCTTTCAAGTGTTCGATCAGATCGTAGCTCTGCTCCAGTTTAAACCGAGGGAACACCACCTCACGAGTCCTACAGCACACCAATAAGAATGATTTTATTTTCACACCATCCGAAGAATCTTTTATCAAGCACGGTAGGATTTAGTCGAGTGAGTTATCTCTATCCTTCGCTCCTAAAAGAAAAGTGAACCTGTTTTGGCCGAATCATTCCTTAAGGAACCTGTAGCACCTTTCTGTTCTTTGTAGTTCAAAAAGGTTCTTTAAGGTGGTTCTTTTGGGCACTAAATGGTTCTCTGCATGATGCTTTGGGGAAAACCCAAAACGGTTCTTCTGTGGCATCGCTCCAAGGAACCCTTTACAGCATCTTTATTTTATTTCAGCACTTCTCTTCCGCCAGCACCTGACCCCTTAACACAAACTTCTACTTCTTTTCTACTTTTTCTTTCCTTCTAAAAAAAATTATAAAAATATTGGTACTTTGCTTCATATACTGCGAACTGAGACCAGTGTTATTGCATTTATGCGTTGCAAAACCACATCACTAACCATTGTCCCATTTTTTTACCTCAAATTAAAAGAAAGTGAGTCGTACACCAAACCTTTCCCTAACGTAACAGCCAGTGTGCAAACAGTGCCGAGGAAAAAACCTTGGGAGAACCTGGACGCAGCCAGGGGAACCAGTGCTCCTCTGGAACCACTGCTGCATCTCTACAAGCTCGCCAGTGCTTGCACATCTAGGCTGAATAAACATAAAATACAATCAAATAAATCATAAGAACTTTATTTGTCACCTGTTGGTCATGTTGTTGAGCCACTTGTTGATGAGGGTTGGTGATATTTCCTGCTCCAAAGATCTCATCCCTGAGAATTTCTGAGGAACGGCGATGAGCATGCTGATGTTTCCAGTGTATGGCAGCTGCAGCACGTCACAGTTCAGCTCGTGGTCGGCCGCCGCCAGATAACTGCCCTTGTTCTGCATCATAGGAACACGGACCTGCTGTTTCTCATTCACACGGAAGTTCCGGTAGTGCGTCAGCTCCTTTGGAAACTTCTGCTCCCACGTGCCTGCATTTGGTGTTGAGTGACAACCATCATTTTTCAAATCGAAAATTACTTGGAATGGAGTTTTCGTGGATTTACTGTACCTTTGAAGTAGAGGTAGTTCAGTAGCATCACGACCATGTTGGGCTCGACACTCTTCAGCGGCTCTTTTATCAGACCTTTCGTGATCTTCTGAATGCGTTGGTTAGCCTTCACCAAGAAAGCGGGGTCAGAAAAATCAACAGACTGGGGCTCAGCGAAGTAATACGTCTTGGCACTGCTGCGGAACCCATCCTGAATGTGCACGTTTTGCCTCACGTACAGATCGTTGACGGAGCGTAACGTGTAGCCGAAGTTTCGTCTGAACAGCCGGTGCGTGAGCTTGCGGAAAAGCTTATGCACGGTCGTGTTGTCATATTGAGTGCTGGCGTTGACAAATTCTGAAAATCCCAGAGTTTGGTAGAGTTGTTCTTGAGGGTTGGGCCCGGCCCCTAGAGCCATCATACCCATCGCGATTGAGATTCCAACAGGAGCCAGTAAGATGTTGTCTGTTTGGTTGAGCCGATTGCGAATTTTTCTATAAAGCCTAAATCCAAATCGGCCGTTGACCACGTTGATGCGCTGCAGGCGTGTTCGCCCGTTGAATAGGCGTAAGAGGCGTGCCCGCCGTATTTTGGGGTCTGTGGGTTCTGAAAATAGGTCAAGGTCAGGGGCCGGGGTGGAGATTTCGTCTATGGCATCACCGTCGCTGTAGTCGTCTTCACCTTCTGCTAGAATCTTATCAAAGTCGATGTAATCTTCTTCATCCAGTCCTTCCAGAGGAAGATCATTCGTGACCGTGTTCTCACGGTGGAAGTCCAGGGGAATGGACTCAATGTCTGTGTTTTCTCCACCGGGAGCGTGTCCGCGGGCATCCACCTGGTGTCCACTGAAGTGTGAACTGAGATCTTTTACCCCAGCGAGAGCAGGGGCGCTCAGGAGAGAGACTACAGCTATGATCGAAATAAACCACATCCTGAAAAACAAAACAGGCTTAAATGTCTTCAATCTTGAAATGTTTTAAATGAAAGGGCTATCAAAGTTGTTTAAGTGCTTGAGTAAACCTCTTACCTTCTCTCTCCCTCTGTAGTTTCTTGTTTGTGATAACGTTCTTCAATTGGACTTTGGGTCTTCACTGATCAAACAGAACTGAGTTCAAACAGCCTCTGCTTTAAAGGGAACCTGTGCGAGTTTCTTTCTTCAGCAGAACACTAAATAAGATATTTTGAAGAACGTTGATCATCAAACGACACCGAACTCCATTAACTTCCATTATATGAACATAAAACCGCTAAGACATTTCTCTATATATTTTCTTTTGGGTTCCACTTAAGAATGACTCGAATGGCGACGAGAGAGAAGAAATCAATGACTTTAACCCTTCGGGGGGTTTGTGTGTTTGTTATTTTTACAGTTAACCCGTCGATTGCATCCCATTAAAGAAGCCAAACCGCGTCTGCAGAAACTCTTCAGAGATTTCTGGCTGTATTCTGTGGTCATGGGGTTTGCTGTGGAAGGATCCGGTAACCAAATAAAATCACACCAGTGTTACTGCGAGATGTGCAGATACGTGTGTTGTGAAGAGTGTTTTTTACTTTCTGCTTGTGTGTTTGTGTTGTAGGTCTGTGGCCTGAGGAATGGTACGAGGGTGTTTGTGAAATCGGCACTAAATCTCCTCTCCTGACGTTTCCCAGCGGAGAGCCGCTGCGTTCAGAGCTCCAGTATAACTCGGCACTGAAGAACGACACCGTTACACCCGTACACAAAACTCTCGACAGTCAGAACGCACAAACATACTGTAATCAGTATATATTGTACCTAATCATTTATTTGTTTTGTTTTGAAGGCGGAGTTAAGTGACCTGCGCAGCACTATCATCAATCTGTTGGATCCGACACCGGAGGCGGCTGCTCTCATCAGTAAACTCGACTTTGCCATGTGCACATATCTGCTGTCTGTCTACAGACTCGAGTACATGAGGTTAAAGACACTCACCACTCCTTTCTTTCTTTAGAATAACTCCTCCCCCTTAATGAATATCATTCTAGTGATGTTATGTATAATTTACTCATCAGCATCTGCTCTCTCTCTCTCTCTCTCTCTCTCTCTCTGTCTCTGTCTCTGTCTCTGTCTCTGTCTCTGTCTCTGTCTCTGTCTCTCTCTCTCTCTCTCTCTCTCTGTCTCTCTCTGTCTCTCTGTCTCTCTCTCTCTCTGTCTCTCTCTCTCTCTCAGGATGTTGCACTCAAATGATGCTGACCGTTTCCAGGTGATGTTCAGGTATTTTGAGGACAAAGCCATCCAAAAAGACAAGTCAGGTCAGAAAACACATTTGAATGCAGTTCGGTTTAATGATGGGCATTCTAGGTTGTTCTACTTTATCTTTATATTTTAATTTATGTTTATTTTTTGTTTATTTGTTTATCTCTCTCTCTCTCTCTCTCTCTCTCTCTCTCTCTCTCTCTCTCTCTCTCTCTCTCTCTCTCTCACCCGCACACACATGTGCAGGTATGATGCAGTGTGTGATATGTGTGGGTGATAAAGTCTTTGAGGTTTTCCTGCAGATGATGGCTGAGAAGGTCAGTTTTTCAGGTTCTCTCAGCAGTATGGATCAGTGATCATTGATTATTGATGATTGTACCGCTTGCTGTTTCAGCCCAAGACTAAAGAGCACGAGGAGGAGCTTGAGCGACACGCACAGTTCTTATTGGTCAACTTTAACCACACCCACAAAAGGATCCGCAGGGTTGCAGACAAATATCTTTCTGGACTCGCTGAAACGTAAATGACTCAGATTTGCCATGTTTGTCGCTCAGAACACACATTCATCACCTTCTGTTTTCATTTAAAAGTACTGAAAAAATGAATCTATATCCATGTTAAAAGGAATGTGATACTTAATGTTTAATGTATTCTCTTGGGTTTGCTGGTCTTAGTTGTTCTTGTTGGTTTTGGCTGGTTCTGGTTACTCTTCCATTATGACAAGAAGTAACCAAAACCCCTTGAAAACCATTCAACAAATCACTATGACCAGACTGAGCCCAGTAAACCAGCCTTTATAGATGTGATGATGATGTGATGTCATGCTGTTAAGAGTTAGCTGTTAGCTTAGCAATATAAATTGACATCTACAAAGATAGTGAAAGTCCATCTGCTTCAGGTTTCCTCATCTCTTGTGGAGTGGAAGAGTTTTAAAGACCATGTTGGATATCTTACAGACTCTGTCTCTCTCTCTCAGCGCTGTGAGTGACCACAGTTACACACATTTATACCTGCACATCAGCCAAATAACACAATAGTCGGTTTCCCTCTGACAGGACATTCATAAAGATCAGCCTTACTACGACATCCCCGACACTCCATACAGAATAACAGTCCCGGACACGCATGAGGCCAGAGAGGTGAGACTAAAGCAAGCCTTACACCTGTCATAAATGAACTCCGTCTGAGACCGGTCTAAGCTCTGTGTTTGTCATGTAGGGCATCGTGAAAGACTTCGCCGCCCGCTGTGGAGAGATCTTAAAAGAGGCCATGAAGTGGGCTGCTTCAGTCACCAAGTCCCATCTTCAGGTGAGCACAACACACAACACAGATCAATGCACTACAGGACACCAAAGTATTTTTATAAGGTCGCTACAGATGAATATATCTGTTCTTTGCGTTATTTAGGAGTATCTGAATAAACATCAGAACTGGATGCCGGGTTTGTCACAGCACACCGGTCTGGCGATGGCCACTGAAAGTATTCTAAGTTTTGCAGGATACAACCGTCAGAGCTCAACACTTGGGGTGAGAAAGTACACAAAAACAGCCATCATTCCTGTTTCTGCAAAAAAAACACCGGTCATCGCTGTTACGGCCCAAAAAAATCCACCCGTCATCCCTGTTACTGCCCCAAACCCCACTCGTCCTCCCTGTTACTGCCCCAAACCCCACTCGTCCTCCCTGTTACTGCCCCAAACCCCCCTCGTCCTCCCTGTTACTGCCCCAAACCCCACTCGTCCTCCCTGTTACTGCCCCAAACCCCCCTCGTCATCCCTGTTACTGCCCCAAACCCCACTCGTCCTCCCTGTTACTGCAAACAAAAACCTTAATTTCTGTAACTTGCCCCAAAACCCCACTCGTCCTCCCTGTTACTGCCCCAAACCCCACTCGTCCTCCCTGTTACTGCCCCAAACCCCACTCGTCTTCCCTGTTACTGCCCCAAACCCCACTCGTCCTCCCTGTTACTGCCCCAAACCCCACTCGTCCTCCCTGTTACTGCCCCAAACCCCACTCGTCCTCCCTGTTACTGCCCCAAACCCCACTCGTCCTCCCTGTTACTGCCCCAAACCCCACTCGTCTTCCCTGTTACTGCCCCAAACCCCACTCGTCCTCCCTGTTACTGCCCCAAACCCCACTCGTCATCCCTGTTACTGCCCCAAACCCCACTCGTCCTCCCTGTTACTGCCCCAAACCCCACTCGTCCTCCCTGTTACTGCCCCAAACCCCCCTCGTCCTCCCTGTTACTGCCCCAAACCCCACTCGTCCTCCCTGTTACTGCCCCAAACCCCCCTCGTCATCCCTGTTACTGCCCCAAACCCCACTCGTCCTCCCTGTTACTGCAAACAAAAACCTTAATTTCTGTAACTTGCCCCAAAACCCCACTCGTCCTCCCTGTTACTGCCCCAAACCCCACTCGTCCTCCCTGTTACTGCCCCAAACCCCACTCGTCTTCCCTGTTACTGCCCCAAACCCCACTCGTCCTCCCTGTTACTGCCCCAAACCCCACTCGTCCTCCCTGTTACTGCCCCAAACCCCACTCGTCCTCCCTGTTACTGCCCCAAACCCCACTCGTCCTCCCTGTTACTGCCCCAAACCCCACTCGTCTTCCCTGTTACTGCCCCAAACCCCACTCGTCCTCCCTGTTACTGCCCCAAACCCCACTCGTCCTCCCTGTTACTGCCCCAAACCCCACTCGTCCTCCCTGTTACTGCCCCAAACCCCACTCGTCCTCCCTGTTACTGCCCCAAACCCCACTCGTCCTCCCTGTTACTGCCCCAAACCCCACTCGTCCTCCCTGTTACTGCCCCAAACCCCACTCGTCCTCCCTGTTACTGCCCCAAACCCCACTCGTCCTCCCTGTTACTGCCCCAAACCCCACTCGTCTTCCCTGTTACTGCCCCAAACCCCACTCGTCCTCCCTGTTACTGCCCCAAACCCCACTCGTCTTCCCTGTTACTGCCCCAAACCCCACTCGTCCTCCCTGTTACTGCCCCAAACCCCACTCGTCCTCCCTGTTACTGCCCCAAACCCCACTCGTCCTCCCTGTTACTGCCCCAAACCCCACTCGTCCTCCCTGTTACTGCCCCAAACCCCACTCGTCCTCCCTGTTACTGCCCCAAACCCCACTCGTCCTCCCTGTTACTGCCCCAAACCCCATTCTTAGTAGCTGGTATATTTATTCAATATTTTATTTATTTGGTTATTTGGTGAAAGAGAGTGTGGGAAACATGGATATTTATGTTGTTTTAGATAAATTTCCCAAACTGATAATACTTATAATCTGTCATCCTCACACACATTTGCTCATTTGCATTTGACAGAACATCTGTTTGTGTGTGTGTGTGTGTGTGTGTGTGTGTGTGGCTCATTATGAGTGCAGTAACACTTAACAGTGTTTGTAAATCTCTATATTTGTTTTATTTAATACTCATTTAAGGTTTGTAAAGCATGATCATTTTATAATTTAAATTTCATTTTTGGCTCTAAACGTTTTGCTGATGTGTGTTGTGCCATTTTATTTTTGTTTTGTGCGGTTTGTACTTCATCACATCTAACCTGCTGGCCTGTTAACTCATCTGTGTGTGTGCGCCTGATTGGCTGGTCATTGGGTTGGTGGGCGTGGTCTGCTATGTGTCCCTCCCCCTTCCACCCAGGCAGCTTTTCCTTAGGTTTGTACAGTGGCACTCACTTCTTTTATTGTTGTGTTTATTAACTCACCGATCAGTTGTAAACTCATGACAGCACTATATTAGCAGTGCTCACAGTTTCAGGAGACCGATGTGATGACACCGATGTGATGACACCGATGTGATGACACCGATGTGATGACACCGATGTGATGACACCTCGTTTTTTTATCATCTTCAGGTTACCCAGCTGACCGAAAGACCCACCTGTGTGAAGAAAGATTATTCCAACTTCATGGCATCTCTGAACCTGAGGAACCGCTACACTGGAGAAGTACAGACACTGCATAGTGTTTATAATTGAACCTCATCTTTACCTTAAATAATTAACCCCAAAATTTAAAGAAACATACAAAAAGTGTGTATGTTTGCATAAAGAGAATATAAAGTCAGAAAAAAGGGAAACATACGGACATATCAAAGCAATGAAAATGAGGTTGTGATTGTTTATTACAGTAATTAAAAATATGATTTTTTTTCATTTTAATGTTAATTGCATAATTTTGTATAACATTTCTTTTGAAATCTGACCTGGACATAAACTCTTTGTGTGTGTTTGTTTTGTGTTTTTATGTGCGTGTGTGTAGGTGGCCGGGATGCTGAAGTTCGCTCAGGCGACACACAGCGAGTCAAATCTCAGTAAGCTGATGGTGTGTCAGATGTCTGAAGCTCTGAAGAAAAAAGACTCTGACGCTTTCACACAGAACATGTTTAAGATGACGGCGCTTCTCATCAGCACTAAAGGTAACGCACATCCACACTAAAAATACATGTGATCTCTGAATGATAAACTCTCTCTCTCTCTCTCTGTCTGTCTGTCTGTCTGTCTGTCAGAGCTTGATCTTCAGTTACTTCATCATCTGTGCTGGTCTCCTCTGAAGATGTTTGTGGAGCAGGGCATGGAGACGTCCATCGCATGCTGGGAGTGGCTGCTCGCCGCACGTGCTGGGATTGAAGTACAGGTGATGCTCCAGACATGTGATTGACAGATACAGCCGTGTCATGTAAACACGGAGCTCACGCCGATGTGTGTTTAGTTTATGCGTGAGATGGCAGGAGCGTGGCAGATGACTGTGGAGCTGAAGATGGGTCTCTTCTCAGTGATGGAACCAGAGGCGGATCCTTTGGCAGCGTCAGAGGAGCGTCAGCCTTTGCCCCGCCCACCTGACGTCAGCCCACATTCTCTCTGGATCGAGGTCTGTATCAAACAAACTCCTTTTACTCTTGTTGTAGTATACAGCAAGCTTGCTTTGTAAAGTGTGCTCAATTTAGTCTGCATGCATGGAAAACCTTCTACAACCGGAGCACGCAGTACTGTACACTGCGTTTATTCTGACAGACTGCATACTGTTAAATACACTATCACTTTAGTCTTTACATTAGCAAACCGTATTAAAAATCCTAGATATTGTATTGTCTTTAAACCTTGTCATAGCAAATAATAAAGTATACTATGGTATTTACTACAATTCACTATAATAAATACCTGTATTACATAATACTTTAGTATGCATTACCAGAATGATGATATTACTGTACCGTAGTATACAACCGTTTCTATAGTAAATATTAACTTATACAACAGTATTTAGTTTATCCACTACAGAATACTATAGTATGCATTACAAGAATGGGAAATGTATATACTATTTTATAGTTTTCCACAGTGTACTATAGTAAATATCAACTTATTCTGTAGTATTAATGGATATAGTATGCATTACAAGAATGTTGATATTACTGTACTGATATTATTGTTTATTGTGTTAGTCTTGTGATACGCATTAAAATAAACATGTAAACCTCACATCCTAATAGTGTGTGTTTGTGTAGTTTTTAGTGCAGAGATTTGAGATCGCTAAGTACAGCAGTGCGGATCAGGTGGAGATTTTCACGGGTCTGCTTCAGAGAGCTCTCTCCATCAGTGTCGGTGGACCCAAGAACGGTCTCTGTCTGAACCGTCACGTAGCTGCTATAGGACCCAGATTCAGGTGATGAGTCTCAACACCTCTGCATCTGTGATCATTGATGCGTTTCTGTAACGCTTGTGTTTATACGTGCACAACACACAGGCTCTTGACTCTGGGTCTCACTCTTCTGCACGCTGATGTTGTGACAAACGCCACCATCCGTAATGTCCTTAGAGAGAAAATCTACTCCACAGCGTTTGATTACTTCAGGTGAACAAACACAAACGCACAACAATAAATAATGAAGGAATATATTTAGTTTTCGATCAGTAAATGCTCTGTGTGTGTGTGTGTGTGTGTGTGTGTGTGTGTGTGTGTGTGTGTGTGTCAGTGTGGCCCCCCGGTTCCCCACACAGCCAGACAAGCGTCTGCGTGAGGACATCAGTATTATTATAAAGTTTTACGCGTGTCTGCTGTCAGATAAGAAATATCTCACTGCTAGTCAACTCGTACCAACAGGTAACAACTCCTCTTCATTCAACTTAAGAAGCTATTCAAACACACAAACTTAATACTTGAATACTCTAGTATGATTTAAGTGATGACATTAAGTGTAGTAAATGGATAAACTGTAGTATTTACTATAGTAAACTGTAGTGAATTGTAGTATACTATTATAGATAGGCTCTAGTAAATACTGTAGTATATGTCATAACAAACCAGTATATTGTAGTATACTGTACTATTTGTAATGTTATCTATAGTCAATTGATTGTAGTAAATATTGCAGTGTGCTAAAGTATTTACTATAGTAAACTGATATGCTATTGTAGTGTACTATATAGTATACTATAGTAAATGAAAGTATACAAAAGTGTTCTGTATAATGAACTGTAGTATATGGTTAAACTAGTGTACATGAGGAAATGATACTTAAATATTTACTATAGTAAGGTGCGAAAACACTGTAGTATGTAGGAGTTTTACTATAGTTGTGTTTTTCATGTGAATATAGTCATATGTATAAAGTGTAGATGTGTTTGTGCTAGTGATGCTGTGTGTTGTGTCAGATCCTCAGGATGTGTCCGTGAACAGTCTGTCTGTGTTGGCGGTCACTGACTCCAGGAGCGGTCTGGACGCGGCCGTGGGCTCCAGACAGACGGGCACACAGGGCTGGATCAACACATACCCGCTGTCCAGTGGAGTCTCCACACTCTCCAAAAAATCTGGTTCTCACCCGCACACACATCCGACGTTCTCTCCCTTTTCTCCCTGATGACGCTGTGGTATGATATTGTACATGACTTTGAAATTCTCTCTCTCAGGTCTGTCGAAGAAGACAAACAGAGGAACACAGCTGCATAAGTACTTCATGAGGCGCAGGACGCTGCTTCTGGCTCTGCTGGTGAGATTAAATCTCATATGATCTCATGAATGTCTTGTGATTTAAGGTGGCATTGAGACAGATGTGTTGTTGTGTAGGCGAGTGAGGTGGAGCGTTTAACCACATGGTACAGTCCTCTGGGCAGTCAGGAGCTTCAGATATCCGCTGACCAGTCTGTGGAGACCAGCATCGCCAACTGGAGATCCAAATACATCAGTCTGACCGAGAAACAGTGGAAAGACAACGTGAACCTCGCCTGGAGTATCGCACCTTACCTCGCTCTACAGCTGCCTGCCAGGTCTGTGTGTGTGTGATGACATCATTTGCGTCCTCTCTCATCAGATCACATGTTCTGTATGATGTCGTGTTTTAAAGGTTCAAGAACACAGAAGCCATTTTTTCAGAGGTGACACGTTTGGTTCGTTTGGATCCAGGAGCGGTCAGTGATATTCCTGAAGCTGTGAAGGTAAAACTCGCAACAAAATGAGTACATCCTATACAGATAGTTTGAGGGGCGATTCACATTTTGTGTCTTTTGCACCAAAAGTTTGTTTTTTGAAATGTTGACAAGCTCAAATAGGGAACGATGCGGTAGCGACTCGCATATCTTTCTAGGAGTGTCGGCACCGTATCAAGATGGAAATATTTCAACTTTTCAGAGTGGTGCAAGACATCAGTTCTGGCATGTCTGGAAGTCTTGAACTAAAGTCCCAATATCCTGAAAATCTATACATTGTTCCATTGTCCCCGTAATGTCAATACCTACATGCAAACTTTATACAGGTTATATATATATATATACAGGTTATATATATATATATATACAGTATATATATGTCCCTATACCCCCACTTTGTGGCTCGCACAACATTTACAGAATGTGTAGAAAAATTAGGTTTGAAAATTAGTTTCATTCTTATAAAATCTTTAAATGTATACATTTTTTAATGAGTGGATTATTGTGTGTGGGAAGGTGGGTGGATGGTGGGCTCCATGAGGATTTAAAACACCTCTGGATTCACGTGGACTTTAAAGGGTCACATCTCATTTTAATCTTTTTGTTCATTGGGAATTCAGGGAAATAGTTTTTGAAAATAATTTTCTGGTTGTGATATATATATATATATGATTGACAGCAGTTTAAAGTATTGTCTATCCCATTCAAGATTTTTGTAATACGTGTTATTCAGACTTTGTGTTGTTCTTCAGTTTTTAGTGACGTGGCACACTATAGATGCTGATTCCCCAGAGTTGAGTCATATCTTATGCTGGGCTCCGGCCGACCCCCCCACAGGCCTGTCGTATTTCTCCAGCATGTATCCACCGCACCCGCTGACCGCACAATACGCTGTTAAAGTCCTGCGCTCGTTCCCACCGGTACGCCACACAGGAACTCACTCGCTGTTAAAGTTCTTTATCAGAGACGATGTTTAATGTGTCATTCATGACTCTTTCAACAGGACGCTATTCTCTTCTACATTCCTCAGATCGTTCAGGCTCTGCGCTATGACAAGGTATTTCAGTCCGAATCCACGGCAAACTCACATTCTAAACATCCGTCCAATCAACAGAATCATACGTCACATCATGGAGATGTCAAATGGACTGTAAAAGTTAACTTCTCCCATATATGAACATTCATTCATTCATCATTTACTAGCCCTCATGCCACCCAGTAGCGTTCTTTGCTATGTTTCACAACAGAAAGATCCTCCGCTTACACTTGAAAAAGATGAATTTCCCCTGCCATCACGCTGCGCATGCACCAGGGTGAAACCTTACCGGGACTTGAGGGAAAAGTGTTGTCAAAATTATTTAAAAAATAAACTTTAGTTGAAAAAAATCTACTAAACAGTACTATGACAAACTCGCTTATATTAGTTATAAGCGATATATATACATAGTTTAATGATAAAAAGGAATAAAATGGATATTACATAATATAAGCATTGCAACACAAAATAAAGTAATTGTTATTTTAAGAAATAGCCTACACAACAAAACAAAAGGAAATTCCCTGATATTAAACGAACAATATACTAGCAAACCTTCTCTTGGCCTTTTGTCTCCGCCATCTTTAATATGAAACTATGGAGCGGCTTAATTCATCTGTAGCGTCCGATTGAACTAAATTTACTTTATTACTATAAAAAATAATCTTTTAGTGATAACAAATAAAATACAGGGGGGATGGAATTTGTTTAATACGCTAGTGCCGGAATATACAACTGTTAAATGCCCCTGATGTCATCCCTAATGCATATGAATTATTTTCTTTAGTGAAACCTGGTTAAGTGTTATATCGAAATGCTTTCATGTAAACTTGTACGGGATCCAAAATGTTGACGCTTAAAAGCACAAACATCAATCATTAAAGTAATCGTTTTAAACTTTTGAAGTCAAACGTCTCATGTGAGAGAACACTATTTGTTTTTTGAGTGTATATAGCGGTCAAGGTCTCACATATTTGTGGTAATAAACACATCGGTGTCGTAAGCGCACGTATTTTTACAGCAAATGTAAATCTGTGCTGTCTGATTTTTGGGGGATTTTTTTTATTTAAGTTCACATCCGTCTGATAACTTGTGTGATGTGAGCCACTAACACTGAACGTGTGTGTGTAGATGGGATATGTGAGAGAATACATCTTATGGGCGGCTCAGACGTCTCAGCTTCTCGCACATCAGTTTATCTGGAACATGAAGACCAACATGTACACGGATGAGGAGGGACATCAGAAAGATGGTGAGTAACTGTCCTCCTCGGCTCATCTTTCATCAACTGTGATATTCATGTTGTGCTTGTCTGGTGTGTTTTTCTAGCTGACATTGGAGATCTTCTGGAGCAGATGGTTGAGGAGATCATCGGCTCTCTGTCCGGCCCGGCCAAAGATTTCTACCAGCGAGAGTTTGACTTCTTCAATAAGATCACCAATGTCTCGGCCATTTTAAAGTACATGAAAAACCCCTGTCTGACATCACCGACCACAGTCCATATTTATAAGTTGACTTAGAAGTTGATCAAGTTTAATGTCTATAAAATGTTATTTATCCATCAGACCCGTTCCTAAAGGAGACGCGCGCAGGAGAGCGTGTCTGAGAGCTCTGTCTGATATCAAAGTCCAACCAGGTTAGAAAAACATCTCGTCGTAACCACAACAATCTGAACATATGACAACTTTATATATTGATTCTGAAACATTCTTGATGATGTTTTAGGCTGTTATCTGCCCAGTAACCCGGAGGCGATAGTCTTAGACATTGACTATAAATCTGGGACACCGATGCAGAGGTACAGTGCACATTAAACATCATCATCATCTTCTTTTTTAACAGCTGACATCTGTCTGATATGTGTTTCACTTTGTGTTTGTCATTTCAGTGCCGCTAAAGCGCCGTTTCTGGCCAAATTTAAGGTGAAGCGCTGTGGAGTGAGTGAGCTGGAGAAAGAAGGTAAAACACACTCCCTTCACATCCTTGTGAATGTCAAACGATATGTTGATCTTAAACTTTCTGATACAGAAGAAAGTTGTGCTACAGAACTGCTCTGTCGCCATCTGTGGTTGAATCCAAATGTGGATGGTTTAAGCTTCACATGTGTTTGCGTGATCATTGAAGATGTGATCCTAATATTTGTGCCTGAAAAATCTACTTTACAAAAGTCAATCTGAATATACGATAAACGAATAATTAATAATGCTATTTTATTCATTTTTCAAATAACAAATCTAGTTTGCATCCAGTATAGTATATAAACACCAAAACATTACCGCTGTTTGTTTGGAGCTGAATTTATTGAATTTATTTATCAAATATGATCATTCTTTCATCAGTTTTTCCATTTAACCCAAACAAATAGTATGAGGTCTGAATACTTTACACTGATATCTGAATCAAGTACGCTGGGTTTATCCAAGTTTTCTTGTTTTCACAGAGTACTATAACTTATCATGTGCCTATAATTCACAGTCACGTTACAAACACGTGTCTCGTGACACTCTTGAAAGTTTTGTGGTGTGTTTGTGTAGGTTTACTGTGTCGAACAGATTCACTGGATGAAGCTGGCAGTGATGATGAAGCACAGAAGATCTGCTGGCAGGCGGCCATCTTTAAAGTAGGAGACGACTGCAGACAGGTGTGTGTGTGCACTTCCGTTTCATTCATTTCTTATTATCTGATATAGATCCTCTCAAATAAAGTCCTCTGAAATCTGATTGGATGAGCCACATTTAAAGTTGTCAATACACACACACCTGTGACCTCACATCAGTTGAATTCTGTGATCATGATCCAGTTTGCTTAGCAATTGGATGTATTAAAACAGTGGAACTGGCAGCAGAATGACAGTTGAAGGGGAGGAGTTAACGGATGCTCCGCCCAAGCCGTCTAACATACATTTAAGATGAATATTCATTAGGACAGAAGTGTATTTTCAGATTTTAACTAAAGATTATGAGGGCACATGAACTTTAAAAAGAGAATGAGCCACATTGATAAACTATTTACACTAAACGCTGCAATATTTCATGAGAAAATAGGCATCGTCGTTTTTAACTTCACTGGGACTTTAACCGTGGTAAAATGAAAGTATTGTGTTGTGTTTCTCTCTGTAGGACATGTTGGCTCTTCAGATCATTGGTTTGTTTAAGAACATCTTTCAGCTGGTCGGGTTGGATCTCTTCGTGTTTCCATACAGGGTCGTGGCGACGGCACCAGGAGTGAGTTTGACTTTTCTTACTAGCAAAAGGTCTTTGCACATACAGTCCGACATTTTGTTTGCGTTTTTTTATATTTGGCGCTCGTTTTAACAGTGTCTATGAATTGTCAAAATGCCTCTCAAAATGCTTGCTACGGATGTGAAAAACACAGAAAAAACGAACCCAGTTTGTATTGTTTTCTGATAGATGAAAATATTGGAGACCGTAAACGTGATCGACACAACGCGAGGTCGTATTTATTTTTTACTTTGGGATATTTCGGACTCAATGTGCAATGGCCTTTAGTCTGTATGCGTGTTGATGTGCCTGTGAGCTTTGATGATAATAAACTTCTTTTACTGTTCTGTGAGGATCAGAAGAATCTCTCATGTGTGACAACAGCAGCAGCTTAAACAGATTTGTACATAAAACAAGTACTCATGTGGTTGTATGTTGTGTTTATTGTGTTTATCGTGCAGTGTGGGGTTATTGAATGTATTCCAGACTGTAAATCCAGAGATCAGCTTGGCCGACAGACGGATTTCGGAATGTACGATTATTTCCGCAACCAATACGGAGATGAATCCACGCTGGCGTTCCAGAAGGTGAGAAAAACCAAATGCTATCAACATGGATGAAAGATGATCTTGCCTGCTCACTCTCTGTCCGTCTGTCTGTCTCAGGCGAGGTATAACTTCATCAGGAGTATGGCTGCGTACAGTCTGTTGCTCTTTCTGCTTCAGATTAAAGACAGACACAATGGCAACATCATGTTAGACAGACATGGACATCTCATCCACATCGGTGAGATCCCACAAACCCACACTGATGTGCTCTGTGCTCATTTGATGTTATTATAATATCCAACGAATACAATTCATACTTATCAATTAGCAGATATGATCTTTAAAACGTAACAAGGCACATTGCATCAGATGTCGATTATGAATAGGCTCTCATGTGCTCGTGTATGTTTGTCCTCTTCAGATTTCGGCTTCATGTTTGAAAGTTCTCCGGGTGGGAATCTGGGGTGGGAGCCGGACATTAAACTGACGGATGAGATGGTGATGATCATGGGAGGGAAGATGGAGGCCACGCCCTTCAAATGGTTCATGGAGATGTGTGTGCGCGGGTACCTGGCTGTCAGGTGACGTGTGTGTTTTGTTGTCATACAGTGTTAATGTGTCAGGACCGGACACTGAATTGATTTATCTCACGATGCAGGCCGTACATGGATGCTGTGGTTGCCTTGGTAACACTGATGTTGGATACAGGACTGCCCTGCTTCCGCGGTCAGACCATCAAACTGCTGAAGTGAGTTTACAGCAACACATCTCACTTCACTCTCAGATGAGGAAAGATTAGGATCGTATTACTGTCATTTTAACTTTATTATCCAAGCATTTAGATTCTAAGGGAATCTAATATAATATAAATGTAAAGGAATTCAAACAATAAAGTAAGCATCGCTTGTTATTTTTAAGTAATTAATCAACTGAACAGTTATCAATAGAATAAAGAACGAAGACGTAATGAAATAACCAACGGTTTTGTGTTTCAGGCAGCGTTTTAATCCTGGAGTGAGTGAAAAAGAAGCAGCAGCTTTTATCATCAAAGTCATACAGAACTGCTTTCTGAGTAGCAGGTCAGAGTCACACACAAACACACTTTGTTTCTTACACCTGTTTAAATATAATAAACAATGTCATATATAATGACCCAAAAATGAAATATTTGTTTCAGGAGTAAAACCTATGATATGATCCAGTACTATCAAAACCAGATTCCATACTGAAGACTGAAGAAAGTCTGTGTGCGCATCTGACTGTCTGTGCAATGCATTATAAGCCTGATGTGTGTTAGCATGGATTTATCATTTTGGCCTTTTCTCGTTTGTGAATATTTGTTCGCAGTTTTGTTTCTGCAGAGTTCAGTTTAACATGGTTTAAAGTCAATCCTGTGCAACTGGTGTTTTGATTTGAATGTTTTTACTTTAGTAACTTTATGAGCGACTGAATTAATGATTTCATAGTTCAAGGTGATGTTTAAAGAAAATTCCGTCCGGCTTGACAATTCTGTCAACATTTCCTTCTTTCTACCGTAAACATTATACAACGGTTCTTTCTGGTTCTCAAATCTGATTGGCTGAGAGCCATGTGATATTCCAACAGTATCATCACAAACCGCTTTACCCTTTTGTATCACTACATCACTAAAATAATAAGTCGGGCTTAAATAACGACGTAAAACGCACAATTGGCAGTGTCTCTTAGAGCAGTTCTCACCTGTAACAGTAGGTGGTGGTATATGCACCTGAACAAATTAGCTTGCAGCTGTCAGAGTGAGAAAGAGCTACAGTAATCAAGCGCATGTTTACATTTAAAAACAATGGAAAGTCCAGCAGTGCAATGGAAATAGAGCATTTTCACATTCATTCACAAGATGCACGATCTGCCTAATTTTTTCTCACTAATAACTTCACTGAAGCAGCATAGCGTTCATTTAAAAGATGCTTTGGAATTAGTAGCGGAGGTTTGTTTAACTGTGGCTTCAATTTGTGGCGGAAGAAAGTAGTTCCCCATTTCCTTCATCCACACACTTGTGCTGTCGAACTGATGTTAATGCGATTTCTCTCTTGTAGTCGTGTGATAGCGCTCAGTGTCAGCGACTGTGTTTGCCTCCTGTACTCATCACACTCCTACTCGAGCAATATTACATTATTAAATAATAGTATTTATTATGAGATTACAGATTTTATCTTAGAGAAAATGTGAGATGTTTAAATGTTTAATATTAATATTATTCTTTGATCAGAGTTACAGTGTTTCTAATCTCGTGACCAATCACAGCCAGTTTTTATGTCTGAATTGTGCAGTAAAAGTCATCTTTGTACGCTTGTTTATTTAGTTACATAAATTGTCTGCCTCCTTCTCTATGTTCAGTTAAAACGCTGTTAATCTGCACTTATTGATCACAGTGTGAAGAATATGTGAAGACACAAACACATGACAGTTAACACAAAGAATATATTAAAGGGTCACTAAAATGGATAATCCCTAAACCCTAAAATGAAAAGATTGTCAGTCTCCAAACAAATCTGATCTCAGTTTGACTCCCACAGTAAATGGGGAGTTTGGTTACTGACATTCTTCCAAATATCTTCCCTTGTGTTCATCAGAACAAGAAATTGTATACAGGTTTGGATCAACTTTAAATGAGTAAATAATGACAGAATTAGATTTTTTGGGTAAAATGTTAAGATCTCTTTCGTCTTTTATAAATCTAAAGGATAAATCTAGCAGTGATTTACCTGTACAGGAAAAATACTGTACATGCTCACACTTATATAACAAAGAAATCTGTTTATCGATTAACATACTTTTATGCTCAAAGTATTGGCAGTGATCCGATGCATTTAAAATAATTCCAACAAAAGTTACTCCCCAGATCTCAAAACCATATTGAGAACCTGTGGTCACATGTAACAATTTCAGTTACAGGCGTCTGAGACCTCTGAGAAGATTTAGGTTTATTGTTTAATATCTACATTAGAATGACATTTAAAATATACAAAACTTTGTGTGTGTGCATATCCCCCACAGCTTACCTCACAGATTCTATAACAGAATCAAAGTATTTTCTATATAAAAACATTTTTGTAATAACACAATTACAAAGAAATGTGTTCAGTAAACGTGTCCTCAGTTTGTGTGTCGTGGAAAAACAAAACCTTTATAATAACACGTTTGATGAAAATGAAAGTGATGGTGTTGGAAATCTCCATCTATGACGTCATATCACCTGAGATTTTCCTGGCCAATTAACATCTGCCACCTGTTGTTACACGCCCACTCTGGAATAAATTCACCTCAGACTTCAGCTTCTTTGCTTGACTTTGCTCAAGCGAACAGACGGTGGACGCAAGCTCAGAGAGAGCGCATAAAAACAAGCGACCGACTACGAAAAAACGTTACCCCTCCCTCAGCCCCTAGACCTAAGTTTGATGAAAGTCATGATAACACACAAGAAAATAATGGATGTATCTGCCACTTATCACAGCAAACAAGATAAGATGGAATCATTTTATTATAATATTATTATTGGTCAACTTCCTGGTTATATACTTGTTCTTACATTTATACTGCCTCTGTGCTAAAATGTGGGAACGTTACGGAAACGTTAGCGTAACGTTGGTACAAAGGTAGGGGAGCGTTCTATTAACGTTAAGAAAACTTTCCTGGGAAACCAACAGAGAACGTTAGAATATCTGTTCTGGGAACCAACGATAGTTTGCTGGGTACCACCTAAGATTTACCTGGCCAGTTTTGACACGCCCCCTCATGGTAGCTATATAAGTCACTGCAGTAGAGCTTCTCTGCAGAAGAGCATTGCTCAAGCCAGTGAAGAGACGGACGGACAGAAGGACAGAGCGACGAACGAAGAACAAGCGACATAAATACCGAAGGAACACAAGCCAGCACACAAGTTCAGACTTGTCTTCTATCATCTACAAACCCGATTGGTTCATCGTGTCTCTCGGTTCACAGGAATCCACTGAGGTCTCGATTCCCGAAGTCACACACGCATCAGACACCGCAGTAATACAAACGGCTTTGGCGCAGTTTCTGCACTGGTGTGCCCGTGTCTGGTCGATTCTGAGCCATTCTTTAAAAGTGGTGTATCGGTTTGGTCGTCTTCTGTACCATATAAAATTAAGCCTTGATGCAATGAGTGAGCTGAAGGGCCAATGGCAAACCAGTGAACGATCAGTTACACAGTGCGTAGGAAAACTTCTGTACCAAATTCAAACAACCCTTGATGCACTGAGTGAGCTGAAGGGCCAATGGTATGAGCAAACTAGTGAACAATCGGTTACACAGTACGTATGCAAACTTCTGCGCGAAATTAAATTAACCCTTGATGTAATGAGTGAGCTAAAGGGGCAATGGCAAACCAGTGAACGATCAGTTACACAGTGCGTAGGAAAACTTCTGTACCAAATTAACACAACCCTTGATGCACTGAGTGAGCTGAAGGGCCAATGGTATGAGCAAACTAGTGAACAATCGGTTACACAGTAAGTATGCAAACTTCTGTGCGAAATTAAATTAACCCTTGATGTAATGAGTGAGCTAAAGGGGCAATGGCAAACCAGTGAACGATCAGTTACACAGTGCGTAGGAAAACTTCTGTACCAAATTAACACAACCCTTGATGAACTGAGTGAGCTGAAGGGCCAATGGTATGAGCAAACTTCTGCGCGAAATTAAATTAACCCTTGATGTAATGAGTGAGCTGAAGGGCCAATGGCAAACCAGTGAACGATCGGTTACACAGTGCGTAGGAAAACTTCTCTGCGAAATTAAAACAACCCTTGATGCGTTGAGTGAGCTGTTATCCACTTGTGGTATAACAACTCCAAGTCCAATACCGTGGTTCAACAACATCCTAATGGGATGGAATACTTTGATGACACATGGATTGACATTGGCTATAACCGACCGGTTATAGCGCCTACGCAAACACCAATAAATAATAAATGAAGACACACTGTGTTTTGTGTATTTTACTCTATCAATGTTTGTGACGTCTATTTGACTGGAAGTGGGTGTATACGTTGTCACTGTGGCAACATTGAACACCTTTGGAAACAAAGAGTGAAACTAACTCCCCGAACAACTTGTGTCTAGTCACTTCTCACTTTCTTCGCTGTTGATTTGTGTGACCCTGTCAGATTTTGCCACATCCATACAAAACAGGACCAACCCGACTTCCAGCCCAGCCCGTAAACCTAAATTACACCTCCCTCAGCCCAGCCCCTAAACCTAAGTGACCCCTCCCTCAACTCAGCCCCTAAACCTAAGTGACCCCTCCCTCAGCCCAGCCCCTAAACCTAAGTGACCCCTCCCTCAACTCAGCCCCTAAACCTAAGCCCAGCCAGCCCGTTACCCCACCCTCAGCCCAGCCCCTAAACCTAAGTGACCCCTCCCTCAACCCAGCCCCTAAACCTAAGCCCAGCCCGTTACCCCTCCCTCAGCCCAGCCCCTTAACCGCAGTCCCTAAACAAGTTACAGCCCTACCCAGTCGCAACACGATCTCAAAATGTGTTGGGTGTCATAAATCGACAGAACACCGTCCGTCTCTTCGGCACTTCGGTCTCTGTGTGTTTCGAGTCCGGGTTTAGATGACAGGAAGTCAGCAATCTAACATGCGTCAGTAGAGCGCAGTAGACCATCCTGGGCGGATCACAGGTTTGAGCAGCGCCGGCGCAATGGTGGGGCATTCGAGGGCCGTGCCCCCCCTAGCGGTCATTGATGCCCCTCCTACAGGCCATGGCGTGGCCCAAAAAAATATCCGTTTTAGTTATTATTTTAATATTAAATGTTCAAACTGTATGTTAAATATTCTATATAGATAGATAATTGGAGCTAACTGACTCAGCGCTGTCTTCTGTTGCTCTTTTAGATAAAAACCCAAGTCTAAATCGTTCATTGTCATTCTATATGAATCTTTCAGATTTAGGTCTGGATTTCCATGCTACTATGATGTTGCCAATGCGTCAAAAATATTTATCAAACGACAGTGCCCCCCCACCGATGATCCAATGTCCCTCCAGTAGATCTGCTCTGACGCCGACTGTGGGTTTGAGGAGCGACGACCGGTTACAATCTACTTTATCAAATAAATTCAGAATATTGTGACTTTCCTTTTAGTGTGTGTTTTCATTTACTACTGTATGTTGTGTAGCAGTCTGTTGTAAAGTCTACGAGCTTTACGCTGTGGCAACTTTAGAGACCCCGGAACACATAACCAAGGAGTTGAACGAACGCGTCTCATCACCGCTGACTTTTCATCCTCACTCTCCTCGTGGAACACCGATCTCTTCACCGTGCGTGCGCGCTGCTCAAAGTCTGTTTACAAACTCAAAGTCATGATAACTCACAAGAAAATAATGGAAGTATCTGCCACTTATCACAGCAAACAAGATAAGATGGAATCATTTTATTATGATAATATTATTGGTCAACTTCCTGGTTATATACTTGTTCTTACTGTGGCGATGGCATACGGTGAAAGGAGATTAATCAAAGCATGAGCCGACTACGCCACCCCGGATAGGGCCAGGGACCCAAAATTAAGTAAATCACCAAAAGCTCACAGGTTCGTTATTGGCTGAGACAGGTAGCAGACAAAAGGGAAGCTGGTAAACAATTTATTTCACACACACCATCTAAAATACAAAATCACATTTAATTAAAGTCATTAAAAGAAACAGGCCATCATCTTCGTACAAAGCATACACACACTTAAAACGTCCAACCCAGAATTGGGGAAAGTCGTCTGATTGATCCGACAACCGTTGTGCTCACTCACGTCACCACACGCCAAATGTTTCGATATTGTGGACACTACAAACAAGTCAACCACAGCACCACATACAGAGGATCTCGACCGCGACTAATTCCCCCTAATTCTGGAACGAAAAGAAAATTAATAAACTCAATCCCAAAATCACTTACACAAAACAAATTAAACCAAATCACTTAAACAAAACAAATTAAACCAAATCACTTAAACAAAACAAACGAAGTAAACAAAATCACTTAAGCAAAACGAAGTAAACAAAATCACTTAAGCAAAACGAAGTAAACCAAATCACTTACACAAAACAAATTAAACCAAATCACTTAAGCAAAACAGATTAAACCAAATCACTTAAGCAAAACGAAGTAAACAAAATCACTTAAACAAAACCAAATCACTTAGGCAAAACGAAGTAAACAAAATCACTTAAACAAAACGAATTAAACAAAATAAATTTTAAACAAAACGAATTAAACAAAATCAATTTAAACAAAACAAGTTACGCCCAAAATGACATCGATAATAATAGCTAGTCCGGTAATCACCAGTCCTCCGAGAAAGAGAGCCAAATGTCGTGCCTATAGACACGCAGAACGCGATATCGAAGCACGTCAACAGACACTAAATGGTTATTATACACTGGAAATAACTGCCAGCTAAATGGGAATAGATCCTCCACACCAACCGGGACAAAGACGCTGTCCCAGGCACGGCAACGAGTGAAAGAGCAAAAACGGAAATAAACACGACTCTACGGACTGTCCACTTCGGTCCGGAACAGTCAGCTTCATGCATCCGCTACGCAGTGAAATGAAAGTGGAAGGTAAATTAAGCGTCGCACTAAAAGTAACGGGTCTGGAAACAACCCGGTTCAGGAATCCACTAGGCAGTCAGGTAGGAGAAATGGTAAGTTGGACGAATCAGTGCGAACAATAGTGGCACTGTCTATCTCGGAAAACACTCCAGTTCAAGCAGTCGTTATACATGCAGGTACAATAGCGCTAGTCCATAAGGGAGAATCACAGCCCCAAATAGCGCCGGTATCAGCCTGCGAACTGGCGTCGGTTCAGCCTGCTGCAACACCTCCAACACCCAAAGTCACTGCAAAAATATAACAAGCAAATGAATTTAGAGGGAAAATACATTCCCACAACCCTATACGTGAAAATGAGTAACACACCTGCAGCTAATGACCCGTAATGCACCACGCACTTGACGCAGACTTCACTAATGGCTCTCGAAAATACATGGCCATTCACAAATGCCCGCAGTACTCCTCAACCACACTGTAATTTAAATGCATCTCCATTTACCCTGTTTGACATTAAATATCAACACTTTAACTGCCACTGGTAGCTCTTACCTCTTGGACGTGTAGCCCAACCCACCGGAAATAAAAGTACTCCCGGAAGCCCTATAGGACACACCTGTGTGACATGCCAGTCCTATCTACCTTTATACCCCCGGACCGTACCATTTCCTCAAACATAGGTGGGTCAGGCAATCGCATCACCACAATCTACCCCCCCCACAAGTCATCGTAGTCCCGACGATGAACAACGTAGCCTCAAGGTCTGAAAGCCATAGCACGATTTAGCCCTGAAGTAGACCCAGCAGAAATCTGATGAGCCTCAGCCCCTACGGTCCGTGGTAAATGGTACAAATTCGTATGCTGCCCGGCCCTAGCACGTCTAGGTCTAACGATCCTTTCGGAGATACTAGACGGTCCGATAGAATCTGGTACTACGTCTAATGGTACACTTACACTCCTCTCGCTCCCCCCAACTGCACCCCCAGGTACCGCAGGACTCGCCCTTACCTCTGGCGATGCTCTATTCACCCCAATGCTCTCTGGAATTTCTGATGGGGCCTGGGTCACCACCAAGGCTAAATCCCCATCCTCAAATTCCTCAAAGCCTTCCTCTCTTACTGAAGGTACTGGCAACTCCGGCCAATCCTTAAAGGACTCGGTCGGCATGGGATCCCTTTGAACTCTGGGTTTTAGGGACACTCTATGCACGTTACGGACTTTAGTGAGATCTTGCACTGGTGCTACAGAGTACACCGATCCCCCATCCCGTGGCACTCGAACTACCTGATAGATGATCGAGCTCCACAGATCCTGGATCTTATGGCACCCGGAGAACCCACGTTCTCGCAGATAGACCCTTTGGCCCTCTTCTAGCGGTTGCTCTTTTACCCGTTGATCATGCTTCGCCTTGCGATGCTGAGCTGCGGCCTGCAACCGCTCACGGGCACCTTCGAAGGCCACTTTAAGGCAAGCCTGATGCTCTTCCATCCAATGATGGACTCCACCAGCCACTGGTTCTTGCACCCGACCAAGCAAGAAATCCACAGGCAGTCTAGGCTCTTGCCCGAACATCAAAAAATAAGGACTCTCACCGGTGGCTTGATGGGGAGTGGTATTATAGCAAAATACCACCTGGGACAAACAAGAGGCCCAATCCCTCTTCCTTCCAGTGGGCAAGGTCCGCAACAAATTGTGCAGGGTACGGTTAAACCGTTCACACTGGCCATTACCAGCTGGATGGTATGCGGTAGTACGAGACTTACCCACCTGGTAAAGGGTGCACAACTGCTGGATAAGATGCGATTCGAAGTTACGTCCCTGGTCCGAATGGATACGGCCTGGGACCCCAAACTTAAAGAACCATTCGTCAACCAGGACGCGAGCCACAGTCGCCGCCTGTTGGTCCCGAGTAGGGATTGCCACTGTGAATTTACTAAAAATGTCTGTCATTATTAACACGTTTTCATGCCCCGAACGAGAAGGTTCTAGGACCGTAAAATCAATGGCCACTATCTCATTTGGACGGGAAGCTAACAGATGGGCCATGTAGCTTCTGGGGACTGGGGCAGCCTCTTTGGCTTGCTGGCACCGCTCACATTGCTGTATCCAACGGGCTACATCGGCCGACATCCCAGGCCAGTAGCACCGCTGTCGCACCAGTTCCAAAGTGCGCTCGGTGCCTTGGTGCCCATGACACTGATGCAGTTGGGTCAACACTTCAGTCTGTAACACAACAGGCAGCACCAGCTGCAACACCTTTGCACCACCATCAGGACTGCAAACCCGTCGATATAATAGGCCCCCCAGTTCCTCCAACCGCTCCCATTGCCGGAGTAACACCAACACTAGCTTGGGTAACTGTCGTCGTTCTTGGGGCCCTGGGCCTTGCCCTTGGCGCCAAAATTTAAAAGCTGAACTGATAATGGGATCCTCCTCCTGTAATCGAGCCAACTCTGGTCTAGATCGATTTGGCATCACCTGCATGGCCCTCACAGTGGTGGAGTCTGCCCGATCCACCACTCCAGCACGCCTAAGCAGTTCAGGAACTAATGTTCCCAACGAGCCTTCCCTTTCCAGGTACCGTTCCTTAGGAGTCATGCGTGATAGCGCATCCGCATTCTGGTTAGATCTCCCGGATCGGTACTGCACTTCGAAATCAAAGGCCGCTAGTTCAGCTGCCCATCGCTGTTCGGTGGCACCTAACTTAGCAGTCGCCAAATGACTAAGGGGGTTATTGTCTGTACGAACGATACAACGATGGCCCAATAAGTACTCACGAAACTTTTCAGCCATGGCCCATTTGAGAGCCAAAAACTCAAGCCGCATAGAACTATAGGTAGCAGTGTTACGCTCTGCAGGACGCAGGCTACGGCTGGCATAGGCCACTGGTCTCACCTTGCCCCCAATCTCTTGAGACAGTACAGCACCTAACCCTACATAGCTGGCATCGACTTCCAAGATAAACGGTAACTTAAAATCAGCATATGCCAGGACTGGTGTGGTGGCAAGCTTAGCTTTCAGGGTCCGGAATGCTTGTTCACACTGTTCGGACCATAACGCATCCAACTCCTGTATCTTAGTTCTCCCCTTCCCTTGTCCTACCTCCCCTACCAGCCGATGCAACGGTGCTGCTATCTGAGCAAACCCTTCCACAAATCGCCGATAGTAACTACCAAATCCCAGAAAGGTACGTAGCTCTGACACAGTCTTGGGGCGTGGCCACTGCGCCACAACCTCAACCTTTGCCGGGTCTGTGGCCACTCCTTGGGGGGATATTACGTGTCCTAAGTACTGCACCTTTTCTCTAAAAAATGCACACTTGGCCAAGTTTACCTTAAGATCAGCAGCCCGCAACCGTTCCAGCACCATCCTCAACCTCTGTAAATGATGTTGCACAGAGGAGGAATAGACAATAATATCGTCTAGATACAGCAGGAGAGACTGATGTTGCTGGTCGCCAAACAGCCGTTGCATCAACCGCTGGAAGGTGCCTGGTGCGTTACACAAACCAAAAGGCATACGGTTCCATTCATATAAACCAAAAGGTGTACAAAAAGCTGTTTTGTAGCGATCAGCCTCTGCAACCGGGACTTGATTATATCCGCTGGCCAGATCTAGCGTAGTGAACCAGCGAGCCCCTGTCAATGAATCCAATGTCTCATCGATTCGAGGCAGTGGAAACGAATCTTTCCGAGTTTTAGCATTGAGTTGGCGGTAGTCTACGCACATGCGTAGGCCACCGTCCTTCTTCTTAACCAATACTAATGGGGAGGCGTACGGGCTACAACTTTCCCGGATCACTTGGGTGTCTAAAAGCTGGCCAATATGAGTCTTAACTAACTCATATTCAGATGGAGGAATCCGTCTATAGCGTTGTCGAACAGGCGTCTCGTCGATTAAAGGAATTTCATGGGACAGGAGGTCGGTACAACCCAAGTCTCCCTCCCCAGCAGAGAACACCGCCTGGAATTCCTGAAGGAGAGCCCTAACCTTGCCCTGTTCCTCATCCGACAGCCCTGACAGTTCTATGTTCTCGACCTGTGCTGCCTCAGGGGCTGCCATCATATCACAAGTCACTGTGATAGCAGGAACCGCAGATACCTCAGTCAGTCCGGCAGGTGAATCCACCAGATACACTTCCCGCAACTTCCCGAGGATGGTTTTCGGGTATAAAACAGCGTCGAGAACACCCACATTGACAACAGGCACCCAAACCAAACCACCGTCGACATACACTAACGACGGAGAGGCCAATAAGCCAGCAGGCAGACCAGTGTCAAGGGGCTCGAATAACACGATCTTATCTCTAAACATGGACGAACATGTTGCTGTTACAAACTTCATAGTGCCCCCTGGAACGCGACAAACCCGATGCCCACGGACTCTTACATTGCCCCCGTATGCCAGAACGCCATCTACTTTCTGACAGGCTTGGAAGGCCCGAGATATTCCCACGTCTTGGGTCACTAATGGTAGCTCAAATAGGGTCGGTCCGTACTGCCCGAAAAGTTCACGATAACAGCGACCAAGAACATTCATTCCCAAAATCCCAGGAACACTAGAATTACCCCCAGGTGGATCACGCACAACCAATATGCCACACCCTGATACCACACGATCACACAGTTCAACGTCCAATTCCATATACCCTATATAAGGGATTTCCAGTCCATTGGCTGCTCTAAGCTGTAACCAATGACAGTTTTGTAATCGACGCTGGCCCCATGGTTCGAATCCAGACCGAAAACAACTCTCTGTAATGGTCGATACCATGGAACCAGTGTCTATCAAACAGGGTATGGGCACACCGCCAATATTTGCAACTAAATGTGGGCATGAGGAGACTAAACGAGGCACAGAACCGCTGGCACGAAAATCACAAGAGCCATTCTTACCTCCAACCGAACTGAGACTCTGCAGTCCGGTGGGTACTAGTTTTCCGGCTGGTTAGGGAAACTTGACCTAGCATCACGAGATATCAGGTTACCCCGGGAATGGTTTTGAGGGCCAGACGAATGGGGCTGCCACTGACAGTCTCGAGCAAAATGGCCAGGCTGTTGACACCGTCTGCAAATCACGTAACTAGAACGCAGTGGCTGACCACGAGACTGGGGACTATGGTTACGGGCTAAAGTCTGAGAAAGCTGATCAATTTGCTGTTGCTGTCGAATCAGCATTTCCTTCAACTCCCTAAATTCCTGTGAATGATGTCCCTGCTCAGGATTTACCTCAGAATCATCTTTAACGCCACATTGATGTCCCTGCACCAAAGGAACAGACTGACTGCGCCCCCGTACACCGCCTGGCACTCCCTCTCTCTCCCAGCGAATTGCTTCCCCTCGGACATCTAACAGTGTTGCAGCAGGCTGACGCCTTACCAATTGTTTCAATTCTCTGCGCAAGGCATTATCCAACACACATTCAATAAACTGATCCCTAACTACCACCTGCGCATCTAAAATGGCATGCGGAGACTGTTGTTTAAGCTTATCAAATAAACTCAAGAGCGCCAGGGAGAACTCTTGTAACGTTTCTCCCTCCAACTGTCGCCGTGAGTAAAAGGCTTCTTGAAGCGTAATATAGGACTCGAGACAGCCATACACTTCACGCAATGCAGAAATAATCTTCTCAGGATTATCTTTATCAGGGCTCGGCCGATATTTAATCTCATCCCGAGCCTCTCCCTCAAGATGATCAAACAAAAAGAAAGCCTGCTCGACAGCCGTCATCGTCCGCATGCGCATGCACGCCTGAGCTTCTTCGACCCACTCTTCAATGCCTACACCAGACCTACCATTAAATTTGGGACAGCGCCGTTCACGAGGAACAAAAACAAAGCGCTCAACGGTGTTAACATTGGATCCTACAGATATAGGCGTTAATGGCCGTGACGCACTACTAGAGCCTGCGCCAGGATCAAGCAACTCAACCGGTGTCTGCTCCTGTCGCAGTCGATCGTTATCGGCCTTCAACTGAGCCACAAGGTCTCTCATTTCCTGTAATTCAGCCTCCATCTCTACACAATATAAGGGGTAATCACCAGACGCGTCTCCACCATATGGTCAAGTAGAAGAAAGAAAATATATATATGTGTGAAAAAAAATACAAATCCCTACGTCTGTACCCGTACAACAGCCAAGACCCTGCCGACTACGCCAAATGTGGCGATGGCATACGGTGAAAGGAGATTAATCAAAGCATGAGCCGACTACGCCACCCCGGATAGGGCCAGGGACCCAAAATTAAGTAAATCACCAAAAGCTCACAGGTTCGTTATTGGCTGAGACAGGTAGCAGACAAAAGGGAAGCTGGTAAACAATTTATTTCACACACACCATCTAAAATACAAAATCACATTTAATTAAAGTCATTAAAAGAAACAGGCCATCATCTTCGTACAAAGCATACACACACTTAAAACGTCCAACCCAGAATTGGGGAAAGTCGTCTGATTGATCCGACAACCGTTGTGCTCACTCACGTCACCACACGCCAAATGTTTCGATATTGTGGACACTACAAACAAGTCAACCACAGCACCACATACAGAGGATCTCGACCGCGACTAATTCCCCCTAATTCTGGAACGAAAAGAAAATTAATAAACTCAATCCCAAAATCACTTACACAAAACAAATTAAACCAAATCACTTAAACAAAACAAATTAAACCAAATCACTTAAACAAAACAAACGAAGTAAACAAAATCACTTAAGCAAAACGAAGTAAACAAAATCACTTAAGCAAAACGAAGTAAACCAAATCACTTACACAAAACAAATTAAACCAAATCACTTAAGCAAAACAGATTAAACCAAATCACTTAAGCAAAACGAAGTAAACAAAATCACTTAAACAAAACCAAATCACTTAGGCAAAACGAAGTAAACAAAATCACTTAAACAAAACGAATTAAACAAAATAAATTTTAAACAAAACGAATTAAACAAAATCAATTTAAACAAAACAAGTTACGCCCAAAATGACATCGATAATAATAGCTAGTCCGGTAATCACCAGTCCTCCGAGAAAGAGAGCCAAATGTCGTGCCTATAGACACGCAGAACGCGATATCGAAGCACGTCAACAGACACTAAATGGTTATTATACACTGGAAATAACTGCCAGCTAAATGGGAATAGATCCTCCACACCAACCGGGACAAAGACGCTGTCCCAGGCACGGCAACGAGTGAAAGAGCAAAAACGGAAATAAACACGACTCTACGGACTGTCCACTTCGGTCCGGAACAGTCAGCTTCATGCATCCGCTACGCAGTGAAATGAAAGTGGAAGGTAAATTAAGCGTCGCACTAAAAGTAACGGGTCTGGAAACAACCCGGTTCAGGAATCCACTAGGCAGTCAGGTAGGAGAAATGGTAAGTTGGACGAATCAGTGCGAACAATAGTGGCACTGTCTATCTCGGAAAACACTCCAGTTCAAGCAGTCGTTATACATGCAGGTACAATAGCGCTAGTCCATAAGGGAGAATCACAGCCCCAAATAGCGCCGGTATCAGCCTGCGAACTGGCGTCGGTTCAGCCTGCTGCAACACCTCCAACACCCAAAGTCACTGCAAAAATATAACAAGCAAATGAATTTAGAGGGAAAATACATTCCCACAACCCTATACGTGAAAATGAGTAACACACCTGCAGCTAATGACCCGTAATGCACCACGCACTTGACGCAGACTTCACTAATGGCTCTCGAAAATACATGGCCATTCACAAATGCCCGCAGTACTCCTCAACCACACTGTAATTTAAATGCATCTCCATTTACCCTGTTTGACATTAAATATCAACACTTTAACTGCCACTGGTAGCTCTTACCTCTTGGACGTGTAGCCCAACCCACCGGAAATAAAAGTACTCCCGGAAGCCCTATAGGACACACCTGTGTGACATGCCAGTCCTATCTACCTTTATACCCCCGGACCGTACCATTTCCTCAAACATAGGTGGGTCAGGCAATCGCATCACCACATTACATTTATACTGGTTTGTGCTAAAATGTGGGAACGTTACGGGAACTTTTGTGGCAAATATATATATATATATTTGCCACAAACAATGAACTATTAACGAACTATTTACCCTTTTGAATTATTCTTACGTCTAGTATTAATATTGTATATTTTACAATGTATCAATTATATATATATTTAGCCTACATATTTTTTTACCTTTAGCCTACATTTATTTTACAATTTAGAAACTTTAGAATACATAAAAAAGAGCAATTCATATTACTGTGTGTGTGTGTGTGTGCCTGTTGCATAATATTAAATGATGTGACCAGTAAGAAATAAAAGTATTACTTGATTTACAAGTCTTGCTTATAATATATAAAATAAATAAACAAATGAATCAAAATACATTAAAAGCTCTCCTGTCTTCTGATAATGAAAGGGTTTTTTCAAGCACCATGAGGTTCTATATATCCCTGTTCAAGGCAGGGTTCTTTGTGTAACCTCATAAAACGGCTTCTATTTAGCACCAAAAGGGGTTCTGCTATTGCTGCAAGCCAAATAACCCGCTTTTAGTGCTGTTTAGACCCATTTTTGTGTAGTACAGCAAGAACACGATGTCTGCCACAAACTGTTTCCAGGTGAGTATGGCCTTGGCCGATCACACTGTTCACCTGGATGCCCGGCTTCTAAAAGTCTCGGAAGGGTTTTGTCTCATGAACCTACAGTTGTGTTTGTGTATCACATATCTAAAGGATCATGGTCAGTAACATGGACAGTATTTAATAACATTAAAATAATTGTATCAGCCTAAATGTCTAAAATAATTCTTCTTCTTAATCACATACTAAACTATTTATTAAGTTTGACATTGTTAAATAAAAATGTAAATGGCAAATCATCATATGCTATCCAGTATATACGAAAACATTCTCCCACAAGTTTAGCAAAAGATACAAAAAGGTTTTTAAGTATTTGTAATAATGTTTTCTAAATATATTGTTGTGCGTAAAAAGCTCAGCTTGTGTTTTGTCTGGTTTTGGGGATGGTTAACCACATTTGTTCTCTGGACACCTGCTCAGCTCTTTATAACACAAATTATGACACTTAATGTTTTATTTTTAAATAAAAACACAAAGAATGTAGTTTGTTACACTTTATTTAATAATAGTATCAGATATTTTACCGCTTAATATACATTGTAGTAACATGTGAGATACAGGAACTGAGATCAAATAAGCGTCTATGTTTGTTTCCTTCTCTGACTCGTTCTGTTTCTTTTAAGTTTTGATCTTTGCTTAACTTTTGTTCTGTTGTTTGCATTAGTAGTCAGTAAACATGGTCAGGTCAACATTTTAATCGACTGTACTTTTCATTTCCTCACTTATATAAATTAACTACACTGTCCTGAAAGAACAATATAAAAAATTATATCCAGTGTTTGTTTTGGTTTCTCCGTGTTTTTGTTGTTGTTTTATTGAGTTTATTTTAAATGGCAAGTATTTTAAAAGGTCAGTTACTTCTTTTATAGCCTTGATCACTTTATTTAGTCTGCTAAATGACTAAATGTAAATCTATTTACCTTGCCAAGCCTACATACTTATTGTTTTATTTGTATTTAACATTTTCTTAGAAATTCGTAGTCTATTCCTTGTCTTATAACTCATGTATTTGCTCTGTTTTTTCAAACTTTGCACGGAAATTGTTGGTGCATGGCTGCCAGAGCTTATTCCTTAAACAAGACATGGTTTTATAACAAAATCACTCGTGTATGCATCTGAATGACACTTATTACTGAAGCACAATAAAGAGACTATTGGCATCTTACATCCTTTACTATATTTTTCTGCTGCATGACTGAAGTTCAGTTTAACACTTTACTGTCTCAATTCTGTGTTGTTTCATTAAAACACTCTTAATTGACTTTGTAAACTACTGTATATGCATTCAATGGACTGAAGACTTTTGAATACAGAGTGGTAGAAATTATACCAGCGACAAACTTGCAGATGTAAGAAAACATTCAGTCAGTCAAAACTTCTTTGATTATAGTGACTATGTGCGTCGAGCCCCAGTAATAACAAATGAATGAGCAACACAGATTATAACACGTATTGTTTTATTTAAAATAAACACACCGATAATGTAGTTTGAAACACTTTATTTAAGGCAGAGTAAGCAATGCTGGCCAGAATCGTTTTTCATTGTTGGAAGTCTTCGAACATCCTGATACCAATCAAATAATATATACGTCATTTTCAATCGATGTAGATTCACGTCACCTTACCCCTACTTGCTCACCGGGTGCTGGGTTGAATGCCACAAATTATCTTTTGGTCAAAAACATAACATCTTCTGGTCGAGGCGTGGCTTTGTCTTGAGATGACACGTCGCAGTCAAACATCAACATTTTCCGAATTATATACGCTGCCTTTAATAATGGAAGGTATTGTAGTCGTATCATCATAGTGCACATAGTATTGTAGTCGTATCATCATAGTGCACATAGTATTGTAGTCGTATCATCATAGTGCACATAGTATTGTAGTCGTATCATCATAGTGCACATAGTATTGTAGTCGTATCATCATAGTGCACATAGTATTGTAGTCGTATCATCATAGTGCACATAGTATTGTAGTCGTATCATCATAGTGCACATAGTATTGTAGTCGTATCATCTTATGAATAATGTTACAATTTTGCTGTAAACATGTTAGATTAATGAAATATCTGCGAAGTTGTTTGCAGCTGATCTAATGCGTTTCACTCCTGAAATAATATCACGTATCGATGAACAAATATCACAGATCGATGAACCGATTTCATATGCATTTGAGCAAAAGTCGTAAACAGTGGACAAGCAGCCCTTCACGCGCTTAAACCACTGTTGAATCCTTGAACCGCAATTCATTTTAAAAACGGATTTAAACTGCCAGAATATACAACCACTGATCGTACTTACACAGAATCGCGCAGGATCTTTATCGATCAGAATCGTGATCTTTCTTGATGAGGATCGTTATCTTTATAGCTCAGGATCTCCTCGTTCTTCGTAATGATGACAAGCACAGAAACACCGTTTTTATATGAGGCTGTTTATAAACAGGGCAGGTAAAGTAAACATCATCATCCAATGAAACGTGTTCAGGACACTCAGGTGATATGATGTAATATTCTCGAAAATTCTATAGGGAAGTTCCAATTTCTTTCTATTAAAAGCCTTCTACTAAAAGCCTCCCTGGGCAGAGTCATGACATTGCCACGTCTTTCGGGTTTCTGTTGTATTATGTGTGGAGACACGTGGCTCTATGTTATGTCTCTCAGCCCCACCCTCCTATCGCCTGTAATTTCTTAAGGGTTTCATTCCAATCGTCTGTTTTGTGTTTCACCTTCGTTAGGGTTTTATTCCCATCACCTGGTTAGTTGTTTCACTCTCGTTATGGTTTTATTCCAATCACCTGTCACCACTCTCCCCATGTAATCACTCCTCGTTAGTGTCTCCCTTTATATAGTCCCAGTTTCGGTGCATTGTCTAATGTTTATGCTCAACATGGATGTCTTGTCAATGGATAACATGTTGTTCCTGGTCCAGTTTGTAGACTTATTAGTTCATTTTTCCTAATACCCTTGTTTTGTCCCCCTCGTGGGAAGTATTTGTTTGCCTTGTTTTTTGGTTCAAGTTTTTCCATTGTGGATGTTTCATTTAATAAAAGTTTGTTTACGTTAACCCTTCGTCTGCCTGCATCTGGGTTCTATCCATGCCATTTCGTGACACATCCCTTATAATTTTCTGTTTCTTTTTAGTTTTGATCTTTGCTTAACTTTTGTTTTGTTGTTTGCATTAGTAATGAAAGAAACAAGTTCAAAATTTGCATCGACTGGGATTCAATTGTATGAATACTCTTCATTTTCTCTCCTCACTTACATAAATGAACTACATTTTTTACAATATAAAAAATTATATCCGGTGTTTGTTTTTGGTTTCTCTGTGTTTTTGTTGAGGTTTTATTACAAAATAAATTGTGAAATTGTTTACCATCAAGAGATGTTGACAATACAAGAAGAGTTCACGGTTATATTATTTCCTGATTTAAACAATGTCTGGATAACATATTTTACTTTTAACATGCAGTGAAGTTACACATTACTTTGTGTGATACTGACTGTGAGAGGTTGACAGGATTCACTTCACACCTGGGATCCGTTTCAGAAAGCAGGGTAAGTGCAAACTCAGTGTAAGTTAACCCCAGAAAACGGGATACTCTGGGTTTTCAGTTTCAGAACGTGAGGTATATCAAACCCGTGACCGCGGGGTAAGTCAAGCCCGTTTCAGAAATCAAGGTATCTTATACTTAGAGTGAGTAACCATAGTAACCTACTCTGTGAACCTAACCTAGTCGGGAGCAGGTTTTATTCCACTAACCCGAGGTTTGTTACAATCTCCGCCCCTTTTCGAAGCGCGAGCGGTGTTGAAATTGCCGTTTGTTTTTTCATTCGTTTTCCTTAATCGCGCACAAGTTCGTAACACAGACATTAAATGTCCGTTTATTCAGGAACCCGTAGACGAGGAAGCTGCATTCATTCAGAGAGAGTTACATTTACGTCGGGAGAGAATATATGGTGAAGCCCCGTTTGGATGTTTTATCATATCCGGAGGATTCTTTATTTGAGCGGCACAGTTTTTCTTTACAGTCCATTAAATATATCCACACTCTGCTTCATCCTTACATCACAAACCTCACTCGTCGTGGCTGCACTCTTACATCTGAGCAGATTCTCTGTATGGCCTTATGTGTCTTTGCTAACAGAAGCTTTCTTTATAACACCGGGGATGCAGAACACGTTAGCAAGGCAACTGTATGTAGAGCAGTAAGAAAAGTGTGAATCACTCTCAAGCACTTTATATACATGTGTGTTAAGTTTCCTGTGAGAGCCATCAAAGAGGAGTTTCATAGGATTGCAGGTGAATGGTGAACGTCTTTCTGAATAAGCTGATCAAATAAATGTGCTCTTGCTGCCACCTCTAATAATTTAAATACCCTTTAGGATTTCCCATTGTGATTGGGTGCACATTTAAAAGGTCCCACTCGCCCCGTTCTGTTCTGGCTTCGAACTGCCGTCGGTCAGCACGAGAGACGGGCGCTCTAGCCACGAGCCTAACGACCGCAGTCCCTATTGCATCTGTCGCTAGAGCATCTCTAGCTGGCCTCTGTTACACATAGCTGGAGCAGGGGCAAGCATGGCCAGTTTTCTGTCTTCTATAGCCACAGTGCTCGGTTCTCATATCCTCATAACTTTCAAAGCCAGTTTATTAAATATATCAAACATTTCCCAGTCAGGCATCCTACTACCAAGAGCATTTAAACTCACCGGACTGAATGATGTTTTTATATTTCATTTCCAGCTTCTGCCACGTTCTTTTTATTGCAGAAGGATTGCACCTACATGACAAAAAATCGTAGGTATATATGTTTATACATATACGATACGATATACATTATATATATATATATAGTGCCTCCAATTCGACTGGCGAGAAATAAACGGAGCGCTTTTTGTCACGTGGCGTTGCCATGGTGAATCGTGTTATCTTCGCTCAATTGATGATGGCTTTATAAAGCCGCGGTGAACACGAGTAACCTCGGGTGAAGTTACTCAGAGTGGATTGAACTGATTGAAACCAGCTGTTCTGAAACAGAAAACTCAGAGTAGCGATTATCTGAGTAAATCAACTCAGAGTTCATATTTTAACTCAGTGTTGCTTGAACCTCCTTATTGAAACGGGTCCCTGTACTCTTGGTCTGTATATAAACCACGACAAAGTAAATGTGACATCATTTTTATTTTAGTGTAATCGTTTAAATATGGAAACGTTTTCTGCTCTTTAGGACAACTCTTAGCGTTGAAATAAAATGTTTTGTGAACACTGGCCCATAATGTTAAAGAATGTAAATATCTGGAAAGTAAAATAATTTGCATGTCATTTGCCTTTCATTCATTTGTTTTTCAAACTTTGCCAGAATGTTTCCATGGTGATTTGGGTGGTTGCTTAATCCTCTTTATTCTTCAAACAAGACAAAATCACTTGTGTTTGCATCTGAATGACACTTATTCTTCTTATCAACCACATCATCGTGCTATCAGTTCTGCAACCATTAAATATATAATGCTCAAATACAGTATGTCTCCACTTGTAATCCTTTAGTTTATAGATTTTTTTCCCAAACAATATTTGAGAGAATGCTCATAACCAGACAGATCTCAACACTCATTGACTCCCATACGTCAAATACAATGTTAGTCAAAAGTTCACCAGAACTGTTTGCTGTCCTACATTCTTTAAAATACCATAGTTTGTGTTCAACAGAACAAAATAAAACAGATTAATTTCTTACTTTGGGAGTCAATGGGGTGAAAAGTCTGTCTGGTTATAAACAGTCTTCAAATATCTTTCTCTGTGTTCATCAGAACAAAGACATTTATAAAGATTAGGATTAACAACTCAAAGTGAATAAATTATGACAGAATTTTTATTACTGGCCCTTCAAGTCTAGTCCGGGACACCATCCCTTGATCCAAAGAAAACAGAAAGAAAACACACTTCACTGTTTAGGACTCAACTAAAAAAAATAAATTTCCTTTTCTTTCTTTCATCTGCAGTTTTCACTTTGCACAACTCTAGATTTGTACTTGTGGCAAGAGTCTGTTCTTTAAATTTACAGAATGTAATTAAAAAAATGTCCATGTCACTAAAGGAAATAGTTAAGGCCAGAATTTCTAATCTTTCAGCCCCTACAAACACAAAATCACTTACATAAGTGTGATGTGTATGAAACCTGCAGTAGCTATGTGCTCATAATTTCCCTAAAATCAAATAACAAACAAATGCCCATCCCAACTGTCATGATCGTCAGCTGGAGTGCCCATGAACGAGATGGCTGCCAGCCCAGCGCCACTGCACGAGATGGCAGCAACAGCTAACTTTCCAGAGTCAAGTCAAGTCTGAGTCGATCTGCCAGAGTCAAGTCAAGTCTGAGTCGATCTGCCAGAGTCAAGTCAAGTCTGAGTCGATCTGCCAGAGTCAAGTCAAGTCTGAGTCGATCTGCCAGAGTCAAGTCAAGTCCGAGTCGATCTGCCAGAGTCAAGTCAAGTCCGAGTCGATCTGCCAGAGTCAAGTCAAGACCGAGTCGATCTGCCAGAGTCAAGTCAAGTCCGAGTCGATCTGCCAGAGTCAAGTCAAGACCGAGTCGATCTGCCAGAGTCAAGTCAAGTCCGAGTCGATCTGCCAGAGTCAAGTCAAGTCTGAGTCGATCTGCCAGAGTCAAGTCAAGTCTGAGTCGATCTGCCAGAGTCGAGTCAAGTCAAGTCCGAGTCGATCTGCCAGAGTCAAGTCAAGTCCGAGTCGATCTGCCAGAGTCAAGTCAAGACCGAGTCGATCTGCCAGAGTCAAGTCAAGTCAAGTCCGAGTCGATCTGCCAGAGTCAAGTCAAGTCCGAGTCGATCTGCCAGAGTCAAGTCAAGTCCGAGTCGATCTGCCAGAGTCAAGTCAAGTCCGAGTCGATCTGCCAGAGTCAAGTCAAGTCCGAGTCGATCTGCCAGAGCCAGGTCAAGTCAAGTCCGAGTCGATCTGCCAGAGTCAGGTCAAGTTCGAGTCGATCTGCCAGAGTCAGGTCAAGTTCGAGTCGATCTGCCAGAGTCAGGTCAAGTTCGAGTCGATCTGCCAGAGTCAGGTCAAGTTCGAGTCGATCTGCCAGAGTCAGGTCAAGTTCGAGTCGATCTGCCAGCGTCAAGTCAAGTCAAGTCCGAGTCGATCTGCCAGAGTCAGGTCAAGTTCGAGTCGATCTGCCAGAGTCAGGTCAAGTTCGAGTCGATCTGCCAGAGTCAGGTCAAGTTCGAGTCGATCTGCCAGAGTCAGGTCAAGTTCGAGTCGATCTGCCAGAGTCAAGTCAAGTTCGAGTCGATCTGCCAGAGTCAGGTCAAGTCCGAGTCGATCTGCCAGAGTCAGGTCAAGTCCGAGTCGATCTGCCAGAGTCAGGTCAAGTTCGAGTCGATCTGCCAGAGTCAGGTCAAGTTCGAGTCGATCTGCCAGAGTCAGGTCAAGTTCAAGGCGATCTGCCAGAGTCAGGTCAAGTCCGAGTCGATCTGCCAGAGTCAGGTCAAGTTCGAGTCGATCTGCCAGAGTCAGGTCAAGTCCGAGTCGATCTGCCAGAGTCAGGTCAAGTCCGAGTCGATCTGCCAGAGTCAGGTCAAGTCCGAGTCGATCTGCCAGAGTCAGGTCAAGTCCGAGTCGATCTGCCAGAGTCAGGTCAAGTTCGAGTCGATCTGCCAGAGTCAGGTCAAGTTCGAGTCGATCTGCCAGAGTCAGGTCAAGTTCAAGGCGATCTGCCAGAGTCAGGTCAAGTCCGAGTCGATCTGCCAGAGTCAGGTCAAGTTCGAGTCGATCTGCCAGAGTCAGGTCAAGTTCGAGTCGATCTGCCAGAGTCAGGTCAAGTCCGAGTCGATCTGCCAGAGTCAAGTCAAGTCAAGACCGAGTCGATCTGCCAGAGTCAGGTCAAGTTCGAGTCGATCTGCCAGAGTCAGGTCAAGTCTGAGTCGATCTGCCAGAGTCAAGTCAAGTCCGAGTCGATCTGCCAGAGCCAGGTCAAGTCAAGTCCGAGTCGATCTGCCAGAGTCAGGTCAAGTTCGAGTCGATCTGCCAGAGTCAGGTCAAGTTCGAGTCGATCTGCCAGAGTCAGGTCAAGTCCGAGTCGATCTGCCAGGGTCAGGTCCTTTAATATATTCTTTGTGTTAACTGTCTTGTGTTTGTGTCTTCGCATATTCTTCACACTGTGATCAATAAGTGCAGATTAACAGCGTTTTAACTGAACATAGAGAATGAGGCAGACAATTTATGTAACTAAATAAACAAGCGTACAAAGATGACTTTTACTGCACAATTCAGACATAAAAACTGACTGTGATTGGTCAAGAGATTAGAAACGCTGTAACTCTGATCAAAGAATAATATTAATATTAAACATTTAAACATCTCACATTTTCTCTAAGATAAAATCTGTAATCTCATAATAAATACTATTATTTAATAATGCAATATTGCTCGAGTAGGAGTGTGATGAGTACAGGAGGCAAACACAGTCGCTGATACTGAGCGCTATCACACGACTACAAGAGAGAAATTGCATTAACATCAGTTCGAATAATATGTATGAACTAATACTGTATGGCTGGACAGATATATGTTGATTGACCTCGGAACACATAACCAAGGAGTTGAACGAACGTATCGCGTCTCATCACCGCTGACTTTTCATCCTCACTCTCCTCGTGGAACACCGATCTCTTCACCGTGCGTGCGCGCTGCTCAAAGTCTGTTTACAAACTCAAAGTCATGATAACTCACAAGAAAATAATGGAAGTATCTGCCACTTATCACAGCAAACAAGATAAGATGGAATCATTTTATTATGATAATATTATTGGTCAACTTCCTGGTTATATACTTGTTCTTACATTTATACTGGTTTGTGCTAAAATGTGGGAACGTTACGGGAACTTTTGTGGCAAATATATATATATATATTTGCCACAAACAATGAACTATTAACGAACTATTTACCCTTTTGAATTATTCTTACGTCTAGTATTAATATTGTATATTTTACAATGTATCAATTATATATATATTTAGCCTACATATTTTTTTACCTTTAGCCTACATTTATTTTACAATTTAGAAACTTTAGAATACATAAAAAAGAGCAATTCATATTACTGTGTGTGTGTGTGTGTGCCTGTTGCATAATATTAAATGATGTGACCAGTAAGAAATAAAAGTATTACTTGATTTACAAGTCTTGCTTATAATATATAAAATAAATAAACAAATGAATCAAAATACATTAAAAGCTCTCCTGTCTTCTGATAATGAAAGGGTTTTTTCAAGCACCATGAGGTTCTATATATCCCTGTTCAAGGCAGGGTTCTTTGTGTAACCTCATAAAACGGCTTCTATTTAGCACCAAAAGGGGTTCTGCTATTGCTGCAAGCCAAATAACCCGCTTTTAGTGCTGTTTAGACCCATTTTTGTGTAGTACAGCAAGAACACGATGTCTGCCACAAACTGTTTCCAGGTGAGTATGGCCTTGGCCGATCACACTGTTCACCTGGATGCCCGGCTTCTAAAAGTCTCGGAAGGGTTTTGTCTCATGAACCTACAGTTGTGTTTGTGTATCACATATCTAAAGGATCATGGTCAGTAACATGGACAGTATTTAATAACATTAAAATAATTGTATCAGCCTAAATGTCTAAAATAATTCTTCTTCTTAATCACATACTAAACTATTTATTAAGTTTGACATTGTTAAATAAAAATGTAAATGGCAAATCATCATATGCTATCCAGTATATACGAAAACATTCTCCCACAAGTTTAGCAAAAGATACAAAAAGGTTTTTAAGTATTTGTAATAATGTTTTCTAAATATATTGTTGTGCGTAAAAAGCTCAGCTTGTGTTTTGTCTGGTTTTGGGGATGGTTAACCACATTTGTTCTCTGGACACCTGCTCAGCTCTTTATAACACAAATTATGACACTTAATGTTTTATTTTTAAATAAAAACACAAAGAATGTAGTTTGTTACACTTTATTTAATAATAGTATCAGATATTTTACCGCTTAATATACATTGTAGTAACATGTGAGATACAGGAACTGAGATCAAATAAGCGTCTATGTTTGTTTCCTTCTCTGACTCGTTCTGTTTCTTTTAAGTTTTGATCTTTGCTTAACTTTTGTTCTGTTGTTTGCATTAGTAGTCAGTAAACATGGTCAGGTCAACATTTTAATCGACTGTACTTTTCATTTCCTCACTTATATAAATTAACTACACTGTCCTGAAAGAACAATATAAAAAATTATATCCAGTGTTTGTTTTGGTTTCTCCGTGTTTTTGTTGTTGTTTTATTGAGTTTATTTTAAATGGCAAGTATTTTAAAAGGTCAGTTACTTCTTTTATAGCCTTGATCACTTTATTTAGTCTGCTAAATGACTAAATGTAAATCTATTTACCTTGCCAAGCCTACATACTTATTGTTTTATTTGTATTTAACATTTTCTTAGAAATTCGTAGTCTATTCCTTGTCTTATAACTCATGTATTTGCTCTGTTTTTTCAAACTTTGCACGGAAATTGTTGGTGCATGGCTGCCAGAGCTTATTCCTTAAACAAGACATGGTTTTATAACAAAATCACTCGTGTATGCATCTGAATGACACTTATTACTGAAGCACAATAAAGAGACTATTGGCATCTTACATCCTTTACTATATTTTTCTGCTGCATGACTGAAGTTCAGTTTAACACTTTACTGTCTCAATTCTGTGTTGTTTCATTAAAACACTCTTAATTGACTTTGTAAACTACTGTATATGCATTCAATGGACTGAAGACTTTTGAATACAGAGTGGTAGAAATTATACCAGCGACAAACTTGCAGATGTAAGAAAACATTCAGTCAGTCAAAACTTCTTTGATTATAGTGACTATGTGCGTCGAGCCCCAGTAATAACAAATGAATGAGCAACACAGATTATAACACGTATTGTTTTATTTAAAATAAACACACCGATAATGTAGTTTGAAACACTTTATTTAAGGCAGAGTAAGCAATGCTGGCCAGAATCGTTTTTCATTGTTGGAAGTCTTCGAACATCCTGATACCAATCAAATAATATATACGTCATTTTCAATCGATGTAGATTCACGTCACCTTACCCCTACTTGCTCACCGGGTGCTGGGTTGAATGCCACAAATTATCTTTTGGTCAAAAACATAACATCTTCTGGTCGAGGCGTGGCTTTGTCTTGAGATGACACGTCGCAGTCAAACATCAACATTTTCCGAATTATATACGCTGCCTTTAATAATGGAAGGTATTGTAGTCGTATCATCATAGTGCACATAGTATTGTAGTCGTATCATCATAGTGCACATAGTATTGTAGTCGTATCATCATAGTGCACATAGTATTGTAGTCGTATCATCATAGTGCACATAGTATTGTAGTCGTATCATCATAGTGCACATAGTATTGTAGTCGTATCATCATAGTGCACATAGTATTGTAGTCGTATCATCATAGTGCACATAGTATTGTAGTCGTATCATCTTATGAATAATGTTACAATTTTGCTGTAAACATGTTAGATTAATGAAATATCTGCGAAGTTGTTTGCAGCTGATCTAATGCGTTTCACTCCTGAAATAATATCACGTATCGATGAACAAATATCACAGATCGATGAACCGATTTCATATGCATTTGAGCAAAAGTCGTAAACAGTGGACAAGCAGCCCTTCACGCGCTTAAACCACTGTTGAATCCTTGAACCGCAATTCATTTTAAAAACGGATTTAAACTGCCAGAATATACAACCACTGATCGTACTTACACAGAATCGCGCAGGATCTTTATCGATCAGAATCGTGATCTTTCTTGATGAGGATCGTTATCTTTATAGCTCAGGATCTCCTCGTTCTTCGTAATGATGACAAGCACAGAAACACCGTTTTTATATGAGGCTGTTTATAAACAGGGCAGGTAAAGTAAACATCATCATCCAATGAAACGTGTTCAGGACACTCAGGTGATATGATGTAATATTCTCGAAAATTCTATAGGGAAGTTCCAATTTCTTTCTATTAAAAGCCTTCTACTAAAAGCCTCCCTGGGCAGAGTCATGACATTGCCACGTCTTTCGGGTTTCTGTTGTATTATGTGTGGAGACACGTGGCTCTATGTTATGTCTCTCAGCCCCACCCTCCTATCGCCTGTAATTTCTTAAGGGTTTCATTCCAATCGTCTGTTTTGTGTTTCACCTTCGTTAGGGTTTTATTCCCATCACCTGGTTAGTTGTTTCACTCTCGTTATGGTTTTATTCCAATCACCTGTCACCACTCTCCCCATGTAATCACTCCTCGTTAGTGTCTCCCTTTATATAGTCCCAGTTTCGGTGCATTGTCTAATGTTTATGCTCAACATGGATGTCTTGTCAATGGATAACATGTTGTTCCTGGTCCAGTTTGTAGACTTATTAGTTCATTTTTCCTAATACCCTTGTTTTGTCCCCCTCGTGGGAAGTATTTGTTTGCCTTGTTTTTTGGTTCAAGTTTTTCCATTGTGGATGTTTCATTTAATAAAAGTTTGTTTACGTTAACCCTTCGTCTGCCTGCATCTGGGTTCTATCCATGCCATTTCGTGACACATCCCTTATAATTTTCTGTTTCTTTTTAGTTTTGATCTTTGCTTAACTTTTGTTTTGTTGTTTGCATTAGTAATGAAAGAAACAAGTTCAAAATTTGCATCGACTGGGATTCAATTGTATGAATACTCTTCATTTTCTCTCCTCACTTACATAAATGAACTACATTTTTTACAATATAAAAAATTATATCCGGTGTTTGTTTTTGGTTTCTCTGTGTTTTTGTTGAGGTTTTATTACAAAATAAATTGTGAAATTGTTTACCATCAAGAGATGTTGACAATACAAGAAGAGTTCACGGTTATATTATTTCCTGATTTAAACAATGTCTGGATAACATATTTTACTTTTAACATGCAGTGAAGTTACACATTACTTTGTGTGATACTGACTGTGAGAGGTTGACAGGATTCACTTCACACCTGTACTCTTGGTCTGTATATAAACCACGACAAAGTAAATGTGACATCATTTTTATTTTAGTGTAATCGTTTAAATATGGAAACGTTTTCTGCTCTTTAGGACAACTCTTAGCGTTGAAATAAAATGTTTTGTGAACACTGGCTCATAATGTTAAAGAATGTAAATATCTGGAAAGTAAAATAATTTGCATGTCATTTGCCTTTCATTCATTTGTTTTTCAAACTTTGCCAGAATGTTTCCATGGTGATTTGGGTGGTTGCTTAATCCTCTTTATTCTTCAAACAAGACAAAATCACTTGTGTTTGCATCTGAATGACACTTGTTCTTCTTATCAACCACATCATCGTGCTATCAGTTCTGCAACCATTAAATATATAATGCTCAAATACAGTATGTCTCCACTTGTAATCCTTTAGTTTATAGATTTTTTTCCCAAACAATATTTGAGAGAATGCTCATAACCAGACAGATCTCAACACTCATTGACTCCCATACGTCAAATACAATGTTAGTCAAAAGTTCACCAGAACTGTTTGCTGTCCTACATTCTTTAAAATACCATAGTTTGTGTTCAACAGAACAAAATAAAACAGATTCATTTCTTACTTTGGGAGTCAATGGGGTGAAAAGTCTGTCTGGTTATAAACAGTCTTCAAATATCTTTCTCTGTGTTCATCAGAACAAAGACATTTATAAAGATTAGGATTAACAACTCAAAGTGAATAAATTATGACAGAATTTTTATTACTGGCCCTTCAAGTCTAGTCCGGGACACCATCCCTTGATCCAAAGAAAACAGAAAGAAAACACACTTCACTGTTTAGGACTCAACTAAAAAAAATAAATTTCCTTTTCTTTCTTTCATCTGCAGTTTTCACTTCGCACAACTCTAGATTTGTACTTGTGGCAAGAGTCTGTTCTTTAAATTTACAGAATGTAATTAAAAAAATGTCCATGTCACTAAAGGAAATAGTTAAGGCCAGAATTTCTAATCTTTCAGCCCCTACAAACACAAAATCACTTACATAAGTGTGATGTGTATGAAACCTGCAGTAGCTATGTGCTCATAATTTCCCTAAAATCAAATAACAAACAAATGCCCATCCCAACTGTCATGATCGTCAGCTGGAGTGCCCATGAACGAGATGGCTGCCAGCCCAGCGCCACTGCACGAGATGGCAGCAACAGCTAACTTTCCAGAGTCAAGTCAAGTCTGAGTCGATCTGCCAGAGTCAAGTCAAGTCTGAGTCGATCTGCCAGAGTCAAGTCAAGTCTGAGTCGATCTGCCAGAGTCAAGTCAAGTCTGAGTCGATCTGCCAGAGTCAAGTCAAGTCCGAGTCGATCTGCCAGAGTCAAGTCAAGTCCGAGTCGATCTGCCAGAGTCAAGTCAAGACCGAGTCGATCTGCCAGAGTCAAGTCAAGTCCGAGTCGATCTGCCAGAGTCAAGTCAAGACCGAGTCGATCTGCCAGAGTCAAGTCAAGTCCGAGTCGATCTGCCAGAGTCAAGTCAAGTCTGAGTCGATCTGCCAGAGTCAAGTCAAGTCCGAGTCGATCTGCCAGAGTCAAGTCAAGTCCGAGTCGATCTGCCAGAGTCAAGTCAAGTCCGAGTCGATCTGCCAGAGTCAAGTCAAGTCCGAGTCGATCTGCCAGAGTCAAGTCAAGTCCGAGTCGATCTGCCAGAGTCAAGTCAAGTCCGAGTCGATCTGCCAGAGCCAGGTCAAGTCAAGTCCGAGTCGATCTGCCAGAGTCAGGTCAAGTTCGAGTCGATCTGCCAGAGTCAGGTCAAGTTCGAGTCGATCTGCCAGAGTCAGGTCAAGTTCGAGTCGATCTGCCAGAGTCAGGTCAAGTTCGAGTCGATCTGCCAGAGTCAGGTCAAGTTCGAGTCGATCTGCCAGAGTCAAGTCAAGTCAAGTCCGAGTCGATCTGCCAGAGTCAGGTCAAGTTCGAGTCGATCTGCCAGAGTCAGGTCAAGTCCGAGTCGATCTGCCAGAGTCAGCTCAAGTTCGAGTCGATCTGCCAGAGTCAGGTCAAGTTCGAGTCGATCTGCCAGAGTCAAGTCAAGTTCGAGTCGATCTGCCAGAGTCAGGTCAAGTCCGAGTCGATCTGCCAGAGTCAGGTCAAGTTCGAGTCGATCTGCCAGAGTCAGGTCAAGTCCGAGTCGATCTGCCAGAGTCAGCTCAAGTTCGAGTCGATCTGCCAGAGTCAGGTCAAGTTCGAGTCGATCTGCCAGAGTCAAGTCAAGTTCGAGTCGATCTGCCAGAGTCAGGTCAAGTCCGAGTCGATCTGCCAGAGTCAGGTCAAGTTCGAGTCGATCTGCCAGAGTCAGGTCAAGTCCGAGTCGATCTGCCAGAGTCAGCTCAAGTTCGAGTCGATCTGCCAGAGTCAGGTCAAGTTCGAGTCGATCTGCCAGAGTCAAGTCAAGTTCGAGTCGATCTGCCAGAGTCAGGTCAAGTCCGAGTCGATCTGCCAGAGTCAGGTCAAGTTCGAGTCGATCTGCCAGAGTCAGGTCAAGTTCGAGTCGATCTGCCAGAGTCAGGTCAAGTCCGAGTCGATCTGCCAGAGTCAGGTCAAGTTCGAGTCGATCTGCCAGAGTCAGGTCAAGTTCGAGTCGATCTGCCAGAGTCAGGTCAAGTTCGAGTCGATCTGCCAGAGTCAGGTTAAGTCCGAGTCGATCTGCCAGAGTCAAGTCAAGTCAAGACCGAGTCGATCTGCCAGAGTCAGGTCAAGTTCGAGTCGATCTGCCAGAGTCAGGTCAAGTCCGAGTCGATCTGCCAGAGCCAGGTCAAGTCAAGTCCGAGTCGATCTGCCAGAGTCAGGTCAAGTTCGAGTCGATCTGCCAGAGTCAGGTCAAGTTCGAGTCGATCTGCCAGAGTCAGGTCAAGTCCGAGTCGATCTGCCAGAGTCAGGTCAAGTCCGAGTCGATCTGCCAGAGTCAGGTCAAGTTCGAGTCGATCTGCCAGAGTCAGGTCAAGTCCGAGTCGATCTGCCAGAGTCAGGTCAAGTTCGAGTCGATCTGCCAGAGTCAGGTCAAGTCTGAGTCGATCTGCCAGAGTCAAGTCAAGTCTGAGTCGATCTGCCAGAGTCAAGTCAAGTCAAGTCCGAGTCGATCTGCCAGAGTCAGGTCAAGTCCGAGTCGATCTGCCAGAGTCAAGTCAAATCTGAGTCGATCTGCCAGAGTCAAGTCAAGTCTGAGTCGATCTGCCAGAGTCAAGTCAAGTCTGAGTCGATCTGCCAGAGTCAAGTCAAGTCTGAGTCGATCTGCCAGAGTCAAGTCAAGTCCGAGTCGATCTGCCAGAGTCAAGTCAAGTCCGAGTCGATCTGCCAGAGTCAAGTCAAGTCCGAGTCGATCTGCCAGAGTCAAGTCAAGTCAAGTCCGAGTCGATCTGCCAGAGTCAAGTCAAATCTGAGTCGATCTGCCAGAGTCAAGTCAAGTCTGAGTCGATCTGCCAGAGTCAAGTCAAATCTGAGTCGATCTGCCAGAGTCAGGTCAAGTCCGAGTCGATCTGCCAGAGTCAAGTCAAGTCTGAGTCGATCTGCTAGAGTCAAGTCAAGTCAAGTCCGAGTCGATCTGCCAGAGTCAAGTCACGTCCGAGTCGATCTGCCAGAGTCAAGTCAAGTCAAGTCTGAGTCGATCTGCCAGAGTCAAGTCAAGTCCGAGTCGATCTGCCAGAGTCAAGTCAAGTCAAGTCTGAGTCGATCTGCCAGAGTCAAGTCAAGTCCGAGTCGATCTGCCAGAGCCAAGTCAAGTCCGAGTCGATCTGCCAGAGTCAAGTCAAGTCCGAGTCGATCTGCCAGAGTCAAGTCAAGTCCGAGTCGATCTGCCAGAGTCAAGTCAAGTCTGAGTCGATCTGCCAGAGTCAAGTCAAGTCAAGTCCGAGTCGATCTGCCAGAGTCAAGTCAAGTCAAGTCCGAGTCGATCTGCCAGAGTCAAGTCAAGTCCGAGTCGATCTGCCAGAGTCAAGTCAAATCTGAGTCGATCTGCCAGAGTCAAGTCAAATCTGAGTCGATCTGCCAGAGTCAAGTCAAATCTGAGTCGATCTGCCAGAGTCAAGTCAAGTCTGAGTCGATCTGCCAGAGTCAAGTCAAATCTGAGTCGATCTGCCAGAGTCAAGTCAAGTCCGAGTCGATCTGCCAGAGTCAAGTCAAGTCCGAGTCGATCTGCCAGAGTCAAGTCAAGTCCGAGTCGATCTGCCAGAGTCAGGTCATGTCCGAGCCGTTCTGCCAGAGTCAGGCTAAGTCCGAGTCGATCTGCCAGAGTCAGGTTAAGTCCGAGTCGATCTGCCAGTGTCAGGTTAAGTCCGAGTCGATCTGCCAGAGTCAAGTCAAGTCAAGTCCGAGTCGATCTGCCAGAGTCGGTTCAAGTCCGAGTCGATCTGCCAGGGTCAGGTCAAGTCCGAGTCGATCTGCCAGTGTCAGGTTAAGTCCGAGCCGTTCTGCCAGGGTCAGGTCAATTCCGAGCCGTTCTGCCATGGTCAGGTCAAGTCCGAGCCGATCTGCCAGGGTCAGGTAAATTCCGAGCCGATCTGCCAGGGTCAGGTCAAGTCACTACTGACCGTCCAGAGTCAGGTCAGGTCAAGTCACCGCTGACCGTCCAGAATCAGTTCAAGCCTCGTCACGTCTCAGCAGAGCTTCCAGACTCTCGTCTCATCCTGTCTGTTGCGCGCAGCAATGTTCTCTCAGCCTGTTGTGTTGATGTCAAGGAGACTGTTATTGTTATTGTGGTGGAACCTCCAGAGGTGGCGGCAACTGCTGCAGAACCTTCAGAGATGTCAGTAGTATCCACCCATGAACTCTCAATCGTTCCTATCACGGCTTTTGAGGCTGTCTATGAACCCATTTCCTGTCCTGTCATGGCCACGGAGGCCAATTCATGAACTCACAGCCTGTCCTGTCACAGCCATGGAGACCATCTGTGATCTCTCTGCCTGTCTGGTCACGGCTATGGAGGCCATTTGGGAACTCTCTTACTGCCTTCTCACGGCCACTGAGGCCGCCATTCGTCTGTTTATTTATCTGTTTCAGTCCTACCTGACCAGACTTGCTCTCCTTTGCCATTGACTCCACTATGGTGCTCCTCTGCTCCTCCCTGGTGGGCTTCAGTCCCATCTGCTCGTTTGTGGTGGTCCACTGCTCCGCCCTGGTGGGCTTCGGTCTCGTCTGCTCCGCCCTGGTGGGCTTCAGTCCCATCTGCTCGTTTGTGGTGGTCCACTGCTTCGTCCTGGTGGGCTTCGGTCTCATCTGCTCGGCTGTGGTGGTCCTCTGCTCCGCCCTGGTGGGCTCCAGCTCCGATTCCTTGTCACACCAACATCACAAAACCAGTGTTTAATTTCTCTCAGTGTTTTATACCTCATCAACAATGTTTTGCTTCCTCAAATCAGATATATAGCCTAATCTCCGTCCCCATCCCTCCACTGTCATCATCAAAAGCATTTTCATCAGATTTATACCCATTACTTGTTTCCTCTGCTCTGCTCTCTGGTTAGGTTTATAAAATATATAAAATAATCCATTCCAGTCAGGTCCAGTCTCCTGGATGTTGAAGTTGTCTTAATGTAATAGCATGAATGATTGAATGAGGCATTTATATAGCACTTTATTGTGTATTGTTGTACACGCAAACCACTTTATGATCATATGAGGGGGTCTCTCCTCACCCACCACCAGTGTGCAGCATCCATGATTGACAAGGACAATGTCTAATCCGACGGACGGTGCTTTTTACACTCTAGACCCCTACAGACCACATCAACCTGGCTTTCCCAGGAGGTCTCCCATCAAGGTATTGACCAGTTTTGGGCTATAGGGGGATGTGGCTGCATGGCCATTTGTGACTGGAGTAATCTTATTTTTGATATGTGACTTTTGCACGTCGAGGAAGTGTTGTGAAGGAGAACTCCATCCTGGTGGAATATTCTTCCTAATGCGGTCCGGTCAGCCACATCTCTCACAACCTTAAAAAAACTACTTCAAACCACCTTTTCTGTGAATACTTGACAGACAAATAAAAAAAGTACCCTAACCCTCTCTTTTTCGCTCTATTGTTCTGGCTTTTGTTGAAACTAGTAACTTTGTATTAGCACATATTGTAGGCTACTATTGCCCCTTTATGACATAACGCGTATTGCTCCCTGAACTCTCTGTAAAGCGCTTTGGATAAAAGCATCTGTTAAATGACTCAATGTAAATGTAAGTGAGACAGCGTCCTCTGTTGACTGAATTATATTACTGCATTTGAAGAGTTTGGTTCCAAAATGTGATTCCGTTTTTAAAAATCATGTTTATTTTATTTATGTCATTATCATATCATTATTATTTTATTATGCATTACCATTAATATAAATCAACATGCAGTTGGTTTGTTTTGATCTGAGCCATATTTACTCAAAAAATACTAACACAATAAAAACATGTTTATGAAATGAAAATATTAAAGAGTTTTAGTTTCATTTAGGAATCAAACTCTTTATTTAAACATGTGTTGTACCCTTAAATAGGGAAAAAGTAGCGGGAAGGTTAAAGAACACACAGTGACGCAGCTCTCGCCTTCACTCGTCTGTATTGAATGAGGGAGAGAAGCACGCGCATGTGATCCCCCTACGGAAGCCCGAGGTATTACCAACACGTCTAGTTTTAACAGCGACGAACTTAATATATATTTAATATAACACACGCGACGAACTTAATATATATTTAATATAACACATTGTTTAAATTAAATGAGTTAGAACCACTTGTCACATACTCCCCCTCAAAATAGATGTTGTCCCCAACATCCGAATGTAACCTTTGACCTTTGGTGCAAATAAAGGGGTTAAACCTTACACTATTTATCAACACACAATGCACGGTTATTTCAGATCAACATTTCTGCTACATTGTATCATATAGTGCAATATTACATACTGGAACTATTTTCATACATTCTTTCAAACACAGGTAAGTCCCCAATGTCTTTTAATGTCTTTGTTTTCTGTCTACTTAGACATGTGACTGCCTTGTTAACAGTTGTGTTTGTATAACATGTTCAAGTCAAACACTCTCCTTTAACACAGGTCCATGAGTGTGGTGTGATTTACTGCAACAGTGTCATGTGAATGTATATGTAGAGTGTAACCACAGTCCATCTTATGTTCAACAGTCCATTTGAATGTGTACTCTGTGCTGAACAGTCCATTTTTTAGTGTAATGTGTATCCATTTACTTCAATTCAATTCAATTCAATTTCTATCTTTCATACGCTTAGTGCCGGAAGTATTGGAAGTGATGCGGCTGCGCAATGTATGTCCACGGAACCATCCAGTGCTGTTGTTGTGATGTCCTAATGTTGTGGCAAGTTGGTGAGCCAAGCCTATCATATGTGAAAACTTTAGGCTGTCTGTGCTGTCGTCTGGGCCGCTGAAGCGCCTCACCACTGGGGTCACTTGAAACAAGCAAGGGGACAGCTTCCTCCAAAGACATACTCTCAACAAAACTGTCCTCTCTCTCCAGTGAGGTTTCCATTTGATTTGTCGTTCCTTGTTCTCTCTCTAGCTCAGGTGGCATGTTTTCCTCAGCCTGCGTGCATTCGAGCTCTGGTGGTGTACTACACACAGGGTTCATTGTCTCAGGTGAGCAAAGCTCAGATTGCTGCTGAAATGACACTGGATAATACTCATCTCCATCGTCCTCTTCTGACTGCTCTGCTTCCTCGATTTGCTCCACATTTCTTTTCCTTGCTCGTGGCTGCACTGTCGTTTCAAATGGCAGGTGGTCACATGGGAGGAGAAGATTACGATGTAAAATCCTTGATCTCCCTTTTCCTTTCTCAGGTCTGAGTTCATAAACAGGAATATCTGGACTCACTTGGCGCACAACTGTGTGAATAGTATCCTCCCAATGGTTCCTCAATTTTCCTGTACCACCACGAGGTGTCATGTTCCTGATTAAAACACGATCTCCAGGCTGTAACACTGAGCTTTTAGCTTTACTGTCATAATGTCTCTTACTCCTGATGGTAGCTTTGTGAGCATTCTCTCTTGTGATCTCATAGGCTTCTTCCATGCCTTGCTTCCACTTTTCCATGTAATGATGGTGATTACAGTTTCCCTGTTCTGAGGTCAAATTGAATAACAAGTCAACTGGCAACCGTGGGGAGCGTCCGTACAGTAAGTAGAATGGGGAAAATCCAGTCACTTCGCTGCGGGTACAATTGTATGCGTAGGTCAACTTGTTCAGTGAGTCTTTCCAGTTACTCTTTTGTCTCTCCGTGAGGGTCTTTAACATCTGAAGTAATGTTCGGTTAAACCTCTCTACCTGTCCGTTCCCTTGGGGGTGGTAGGGAGTAGTTCTTGACCCAGCAACTCCACAGTATTTCTTCAGTTGTGTGAACAGTTGGTTTTCAAATTCACCACCTTGATCATGGTGTATTCTTGTGGGGAAGCCAAATCTCAGTGCATAGTCATTAAATAGTTTGTCTGCTGCTGTCTTTCCTGATTTTGAAGTTGTGGTGTATGCCTGGGCAAAACGTGTGAAGTGGTCAATGATTACTAGAATATATTCATAGCCACCTTTACATTGATCAAGATGCAAGAAATCCATAGAGACGAGTTCGAACGGTTGAGTGGTGACAATGCTTGTCATCGGGGCCCTTGACTCACGGCTTGGTTTCTTGTGTTTGAGACATGCACACTTCCTTGTGACATAATCCTCTATCTCTCGTTGCATATAGGGCCAGTAAAACCGGTCTCGTATCAGTGACGTAGTCCGATCTACACCTTGGTGGCCCATTTCGTCGTGAAGCTCCTTAAACACAGTACTTTTATATTTCTCTGGAAGCACCAGTTGTTTTCTGCTTGATGTTTTCCTGTACAAGAGACCACTTTCATTCATGTCCAGTTTGTCCCAATCTCTAAGAAGGCATGTGATCTGTGGGCTAAGCTGTCTTAGTTTGTGACCTGATGGTTTATCTCCTATCAGTTTGAACTGAACCACGGGTCCAACAACGGGGTCATTTCTCTGGTCACTTTTAACTTGTCCTGCTGTTAGTGGATTGAGTAATGTGTCTGTAGCTAACGTTGTACATTCAGCTGAGATACCCATGGACCAAGATACGCTGGACTCATACTGACTTTCCACTGCCTGTGTTGTGGCTCCAATCACATCATATGACATTTCCTCTGAACACTCTTTCATAAACGTCTCCTCATCCAAAGGCATTCTGGACAAACTGTCTGCGTCAATATTTTCTTTACCCAGGCGGTATTTTATTGTGAAATGGAAATCGGCCAGCTCTGCAACCCAGCGGCAACCTGTTGCATTCAATTTAGCAGTGGACAGCACATAGGTGAGTGGATTATTGTCACTGTAGACAGTGAAGAATGGTGCATAGTATAAGTAGTCACGAAATTTCTCTGTGATCGCCCACTTTAGGGCTAGAAACTCTAACTTGCCTGAGTGCAAATGATAATTCTTCTCTGCTGCAGTCAAAGTACGGGAGCCATAAGCAATCACACGTAGCTTCCCATTCTGTCTTTGATATAATACCGCCCCGAGTCCCTGATTGGAAGCGTCAGTATGGAGGGTGAATGGTTGGGAAAATTCTGGGAAACCTAGAACAGGAGGCTGAATGAGACAGTCTATCAACAGTTCCAATATGATCTGATGCACATTAGCCCACTCAATGGGTGTGTTGGATGGAACTCCTCTACCGTTTCGTTTTGTTTGCCACTTTCTCTTTTTATTTTTCAGGGTCTCAGTCTCAACAGGTGCTTTGAGCAAGTCATACAAGGGGCTGGCAATACGTGAAAAATCCTTGATATACTGCCGGTAATAACTCAACAGTCCTAAAATGGCTCTCAACTCGCCAACAGTACCTGGTTGCTTGTCTTTCAGGGCTCTTACCGCAACAGTATCAGCAGGGTCCATTCGGTTTCCCTCAGCAGACACAATTCTCCCAAGGTACCGCACTTCTGTCTTAAACAGATCACATTTTCTGGGTTTCAGTTTTATCCCATGCTCTCTCAGCCGTTGCAGCACCCTTCTGACATCACTGACATGATCCTCAAACGTTCTGCTAAACACAAGAACATCATCGAGGTATGGCACACATATTTCATCTCTTAAGCCTTCTAAGCACTGTTCCATGCAACGTTGGAATGCTGCAGGAGCATTCATGAGTCCAAACGGGATCCGAACCCACTGATATAGGCCCCATGGGGTAACAAAAGCTGTCAATTGTCTACTTCCCTTTGCCATGAATCCCTGGTGGTATGCCTTACCCTGATCCAGCAGTGAAAAGAGGGTATTTCCTCCCAGGGTGTCCATAATGTCCTGTACTCTGGGGATGGGGTGGCGATCTGGATGGGTTTTCTTGTTGAGCTCCCTGTAGTCAATGCATAAGCGCATGGTACCATCTTTTTTTCTGACACAAACTACTGGAGAGGAGTAGGAAGAGGTCGACTTTTCAACCCACCCTTGTGCTATCAAGTCCTGTAAATAGTCTTTCATCTCTCTATATAAAGGTTTTGGAACAGAGAGGTACGTTTTTGACACTGGCTCACCGTCTTTCAGTGAAATGTCCATTTGAAGATTTTCTGCACAGCCTATGTCGTTATCAGACCTGGAGAATGACTCTGCCTCTTCTCTTAACATCCGACTGACTGTCTGCCTCTGGTGTTCATTAAGGTGAGTCAAATCAACAGGAGGTTCCCATTGTTCTTGGGTAGGGGTGTTTTCACTAGAATGCTGAGCTTGGACAGGGTAAATGGATGCAGTTGGTAGGTTATTTGTTTTAAATATGTTGGCAGGGTACACTGATCTGGCTGACTGAACAGTTCCAATAACAGTCCTTCCTGACAGCATAATATCATGACCTGTAGGGTTTTGCACAGTGACAATAATGTTAGGGGTCATCCCTGCCTTCACTGACACAAGAGTGTCACAAAACTCTAGTCCTTCAGGCCAACGTGGGTTATCATCAGGTTCAAAGATAAGAGTTTTATCCTCTCTGAAAAGTGGGGCCTGTACTCGACACTCGATTTGGATGGAGGTACGTTTAGGCACACTGACTCTCTCATTTGCTGTCTTCACATTATAGTCACATGTCTGTCCTATACTCACTGCATTAATGAAGGTCTTTGCTTTGTTTTTCCTGAGGTGAGGAAAAGCCACTCTCACTGCCTTCACAAGGTTGTCTTTATCCACACGCTTTGTTTGATATTGCAGACTATCTAGGACAAGACGCTCGATGACATTAAAGCCAATAATAGGACATTGTTGTTGTTTGCCTTTTAACACTAGCATGGGTATTAGCAGCTCATCATCACCACCAGTAAGTTTAAAAGACACTTCGACCCATCCGACGTACGGCATTTCTGTTCCATTGGCTGCTTCGATTTGCAAAGGGTCAAGAGGGTCAACTAGTTCTGATACGTTTCTGAGAGGAAAATCAGGTAAATTGCTTTTTTTCCATACCTCATCTATAGCACAAACTTGTGAACCTGTATCCCAAAGTGCCTGGGTTTTTTGTTTGTGCAGGAGACACCAGATGACACACTTCTTTCCCACTAACTCGCTTACAGTAGGTGTTTTCTCTGGAGCCCCCCTTTTCTTGTACTTGACTTTATCTCGTGACTGAGTTGCCTGCTTCTTGATACCTGAACATACAGATGGCTTACAAAGTCTTTTGTGTGTGTGCCAATGGTTTACCTGACACTCTTTGAGCAGTATAGTGTGGTATTACAAACTGAACAACATTTTAGTTCCACACTTCCTTTCTCTTCTTTACACCCTGCACAGAATTGGGACTTATCAATATCACTGGTTGCTCCATGTCCCGTGGGGGCAACCCCTCTTAGTTTAACGGGATTCTCTGAACGGGCTCTACTGGTCTCTGTGCTTTGCAACCTGCTCTGAAGTGTTCACTGCTTCCACACCTAAAGCAATGCTGACAGTACTCCTCACCTGCTCGAGTACATGAGGGACACTTTGGCTGAGGGCGTCATGCTGGGTAAAACCTCTGCGGTGCAAACCTCTGCTGGAACTGGGCTGTCTCTCTCATCCGCCCAGGGCCGAATGCTGGTCGATACTCTTGCATTGCTGTTGGTGACTGCTGGTGGTAATATGGCATTTCATTTGACTCAGTCTGATAAGGTGAGGATTGTGGGGGTGAGAATACTGGGTAAGGAGAGGGCACAGTTGCTGGTTCTCTGCTTGGTGGAAGGTACTGTGGTGGTGCAGGTGTGGGTCTTTGGATTGTTTCCCTGATTTGACAGATCTCAGCTCTCAAGTCTTTCAAGAGCACTATGTCAGAGCGCATTTCTTTTATTTCAGCGAGCAGATCAGGGGGAAGTGTAGCTGGGCTTTGTGAGGCGGCACTTTTCTTTTCCACCGGAGCTTCACTTGACTGGACTGTATTCACATTGGTTACACGTGATGGGGCAGAATGTTTCTTTTTGTCCTGTCTCTCTTTTTCATTGGCACATGAAATGTTCAGTTTCTCCAACAGCAGCTCATCTGAGGTATCTGTCTGAAGGAGGTAGGGCTGCAGGTCACCTTTAATATTGTCGCTCTGAAGGCCAGTTAGAACTGTATGCATAAACAGACTCTGGACTAGTACCGGGTCATATTTTAGACTTGAATCAGCTTCCTGAGAAGCAAACAGGATTTTTTGTCTTAGGTCCATTGCCCTTATCAGGAAGTTTTGAGGGGTCTCTTTGCTGTTTTGACCCTCGGAAGTTAGCTGTTTATATAATTCTGTGGCGCCTTTCTCCTGGTAGTGACATCTGAGAATCCTACGAAGAGCAGGCAGTGTCAGTTTATCTTTCCCTTCAAGGTAACTTCGTAACTGCAGGCCTGGTGTGATAGCACGGATTACAGCATCAATAATCTCTGACTCTGGGTAGCCTTTGCTGAGCCCACTCTCGATTTGCTTAGCCAAACTAGAAAACATCAGCTTATCTTTTTGTCCTGGCTCGCCTATCTGGCCAGATATTTTCAAATCTTTGCGCCACATGGAGCCATTAGAGGGTGCTGGGGTCAAATTATTTTCTCGTTTCATGAAACTGGCAGGGGTGGTCATGCTTGTTTTCATTAAGTCATACATTGCGTTCTCTTTTTCTTTCAACGACAGTCTTAGCGCCTCTACCTCTTTCTGGAGATTTTCCTGTGACTCAGTCTGACTGGAGATTTCACTTTCACTTACATTTGTTGCTGTATCGATTTTGTCTATTATGTCACGAATACTAAGGAGGTCTGACATACCCCCATCCTCTAGGTCGGCCAATTCTTCCCGTTCAAGATACTTTTTTACATGTGAAATCACTCGGCTGCGAGTTTTACCAGTTACATGTTCTTTCTCTGGTCCTGAAATCTGCAGTTCATTGCATACTTTAATCAGCTGTTCGATAGTCAGTTTGTACAACGCTCCTATAATCTCTAGTTGCAGCTTCTCTAATTCGGACTCCATTTTATCAGTGAGAGTATAAGCAGTAAAATGCGGGTCAATCAGACTTAATTGGCTTTTTTTGCTACCCCCTAGTGGTCAGTTTTGCTCACTTCAGGATACAAGGTGCCAGGTTCGTCCGAAGACCACTTACACTGCCCTGCTGAACTCTTTTCTCTGATATCTGGGTTGTTTGACGGGATGATCGACGCAAGGACTCCACTTATAGCTCAGGGGTGATCCTCAAACCAAACATCCCAGCGGTGCCTCCAAATGTTGTACCCTTAAATAGGGAAAAAGTAGCGGGAAGGTTAAAGAACACACAGTGACGCAGCTCTCGCCTTCACTCGTCTGTATTGAATGAGGGAGAGAAGCACGCGCATGTGATCCCCCTACGGAAGCCCGAGGTATTACCAACACGTCTAGTTTTAACAGCGACGAACTTAATATATATTTAATATAACACACGCGACGAACTTAATATATATTTAATATAACACATTGTTTAAATTAAATGAGTTAGAACCACTTGTCACACATGCTGCGCGGTATCAGATCAAAGAGCGTCGTTTGGGGTATATTCAGGGAACACATTGTCAATAATTTCGACCAAACATTGAATCTATATTTATATATAACCCCTGATGTCTATCTGTGTCTTGTTTTGTACTTATTTTATTCTAAATTTATTTACATTTAATTTAAATTACAAGCGTGTTCCGGAAAAATAACGCAGTTTGTGGTACACAAATGGTTCAGATTCGTTCTGTGCCGCCGTAGCTCACGTCGCTAATATGATTGGCTTTGCCCTTCTTGAGTCCCGCCTCTCTAACTCACGTCCCTTTATAATTGGTTCTGCCTTCTCACGCTAACGTGTGACGTAGCTGCAGCTGTTTTGGTTGTAAGCGTCTGTCAACAAGTCGCGAGCATCACAAACAGAAAACCGGTAAATAAACATTCTTACACACAGTTTATTGACTAAAGAACGACACATGTTGCGTCACATATTCATTCAGGATCAGTGTTTATCCCATTGCACGACAATCTCCTGTTAACCGGATGAGTTTCAAACTTCACCATTAGTCTGTACTTGTTTACATCTTTGAGGATATACATGAAGAGTTTCATTACAAACTGAGATATCTGCGTTTTTATAAATGTTCAAAAAACATGTTTTTTACTGTGCATACAAATTCATATCAATTGCATCTGCAGTTGGTTTGTTTTGTTTTTAGCCATAATAACTAACACAATAAAAGCATGATAACATAATAAAAGCATGATTGAGTTTTCTCATTTTTGAAGCAAACTCTTCAACTATAGTTTCATGACAATCGACTGTTTCATCTGCCTTTATTAGCTAAAATACTTATTTTTAATGAGCATTTTTCCAAATTATGTTTCTTAGTTCAGCTGTGTGAGGGATATATCAAATGTATATCATGAAGCTTAAATGAATATAAAACAAACCAAAGTAAGCCACTTAAACACTTTCTTAATTGCTTTAGGTTATGGTATTTGAGAAGATTAGAGTAAGATTAATGTGTTCATATGGAATGCAGTATTTTGTCAGGTGACAGACGCAGTCATGTCGTGTTGTGTGGAGAGGTAGGGTCACAGTTGAGGTCAAACACTGACATAGGATGTTATTTGTTAAATTCAGTTATAAATGTTCGGTTGAAAATCTACTGTATTATATATAAGTGTGTGTTTAAATTGAGAGGTTTGAATTGTTTAGATGACATGCACCAATAATCGTGTCATTTTATTAGGTGGCAGAACCAGCTGTAGAGGAAGGGTCACAGGTTATAAGGTTATTATATTTGTTGTGCATTATATTAAGGTTGCACTTATAGAGGTCTATACACTCAGGCATACATACAGTACAATATAGGCACAAATTTGTGCGAATATAAAACGTAGTTAGTTGTATATTCTGGTGTGATTCTATGGAAACTGATCCTGCTGTAGACAGCAATAGACAGTGTAACAATGAGAGTGACGATCATGAAAGACGGTGTAGACAATTATTTCAAATAAAACAATTTTAAGCATTTTTAAATTATTATATTGTTCAAATACATCAAGTAAACAGCACTAAACTTTAGTGACAATACGGCTCTGCAGACCAATTTTATGCCCCAATGTCAAAATCAAACTTACGCCCTTGCAATCATCACTTAATTCCTTTCATTCCTCCTAGAACCTTATAGTTTTTAGATACCAAGCGTACTGTTTTATGAAGTATTGTCAGTCTTCCCTGAAGAAATTGTGACTGGTCTCATCACATTATAAATGAATGCCTTACACAGGTTGTTTTTTTGTAGTTTAGATTTGTGTTTTATCCACATCCATTGGTGTATTTACAGTATTTATACTCTATTTATATGTACTCCTTTTTGGAGTATGTCATAACATCATCGTTTACAACCACTGGCGTCAGCAGTCCCATAGCAACTACCTCCTACAGACCATAACATCATCCTGCTCTCTCCAGAGATGGAGATCAAAAGAGCTAAAGGGGATTTGTGGAAAGTTAATTATTAGTTAATGTTAGCGAGAAAATCCCTTGAGAGGCATTGAGAGAGGTCTGAAATTTAGAGGAAACATAATTCTGATGACCAGTGAAGATAATACAGAAGTTGTTGATTCTTAGAAAACTATTACATTTAATGACAAAGATGGTATAACACTCACACTACACACAGTATAGTCTTGCATGTTTGTTTGAACTGTGTAACCGAGCAAGTGAAAGAGATAAATGAAGTTATGGCGTCCTCTAGTGCTCTATTTTATCTGTACATATATCCTAAGATCATTACCGGCTTTTTATTTGATATGATATTTTACAGTGCAATACATTTTAATACGTCAATGACATAAATGTCTCGTGTAAACTTTTCAAGATGGAAAAAGTTAAATTCAGATGAGATTCAGACCTCTGCAAAAATGTCAAATTACACAAGAGTGACTAAAATAATTTCACAGCATTTAAGTTGATGTTGCTGTTCATCATAAAATAAAGTCTATTACTATGTTTCTTTAGTTTGTTTTCTTTTCTCTTATTTAAAAGTTTTAAACAAACATGTTCCCTTTTTAAAATAGGTAATAAAGGTGAAAAGGTTTTCCTAGTGAACTCTATAATATTCTGTTTAACTAACAAAAGTCACTTCCAGTAGGACAACATTCTTGTTGAGGAAAGCAACAGCTCTTAGGGTAAGTATTGGCATTTAATTTAATGAATTTGTGATGATTGTGTGTTTGCCAAAATTACTAATTGATATTGTAATATACAATTTTTTAAAGAATGATATTAAACTCAAATCGGTAGCCTCCTTCAAGCTAACTGGAGCAAGGTGATAAGCTTTTGTTCTCTTGTTATTTAATATTTTGTGTTCATAAATATGTTCTGTATTTCCCTCAGGTAAGGTATAACGTCATGAGAGATATGGCTGCATATTGTTTGTGTTTTTAGTCTGTCACAGAATAAAGGCAGACCAGCGGCATTATATATTTCATGCTGGACGAGCAGAGGTGCCTTGGGCTATACGAGGATGCTGCGGTTGCCGTGGAAACACTGATGTCAGATACTGGGCTGCCTTGCATTCACGGTCAGACTGTTAAACAGGTGAGGTTAAGTGACCAGGGCCTTCGTAATGGCGTGTAGATCATCAGAACAACCACTAGAGGGCGTTGTGTCTTTTACATTTGTTGAAAAAAGGTTGTGAAATGTTCATCTCTTTCTACTTGAATGTTTATTCTGCTTAAGGAATAAACAAGGGGTTTACATCTAATAGACATCAATAAAAAGTATTTGCAACAGGGAAACAGATCAAATAAAATAAAGATATAAAACACATAAAAGCCATGTACTTTATATGTCAGTGTTAACCAAACATAAATATCTTCCCAAAATCCATTGCACAAATTACAACATTCCAGTAATTCTGTTCTAGGTTTTACAAAAGGGAGGGAATAATGCAATTCAAGTTAAATCTGTGTCTGAAACATTTCTGGTAAGTATTTCTGCTTTATCCTTTCCCTCAGTAAAGCATTGTGAGGATGACATGCCCACAAAATCTGACCTGTACTCTTATATTTTTATTTATTGTCTAATGATGGAGGGGCTTGGTGTCGCACTTTATCACAGTGAATGTTTATCAGGGTCAGTTTACTTCAATCTCTTGAAGTCTAAAGCTAAGCAACATTTTCATGGTTATGTCATTTAAATTAGTAGCTACGTGTTGACTGCAAGTACATTTCTTTAGCATATTATATACCTGCCCTTACATGCATTCATATATAGTTGGTTCTTTACTTTTTATACAAACGCTGACATTTCAGTTTGGAGAATATAATAATCCAATCTTATATTATACAGTTTGTTTTACGTGTTTGAATCAAACGCATGTGTGTATTGGCACATTTGATCCTCGCGCACAATAACCCGGTCTCCCCACATTTGTGTTTAGTCTTATGAGAAGTATTAAGTGTTGGATTCTCGTCAGAAGGGAAAATCTGATCTCCTGAAACTGCGCGTCTTTCCACGCGGGGGTAAGTCGAGCCGCTCTTAAAGCGCACGCGCACTGTCTCCGACGGTCGCGCAACAGTCGCGCGCGGCGGAGGATGCGCACAATAGCTCACATACAACAGAACACGGCGGACTCCGAGTGTCTTCTGTTCCTTTAGTCTGTTCTAGAAACACTTCACTCCTCCAGTCTTTCGTTTGTTGCCTCTCAGATGGGTTTTTTTCTTCTCCCTTTATTCCGGATCAAACCCCGCGCATCACAGGTGAGTGTCTCCAGATTCCTTCTGTCTGCGTCCATCATGAGGTAAAACACACACTGACATCAAATCACACGAATGTAAATGCGCACAGTCTCTTCGGGAATAAGACTGAAGAAATAAATGCATCACGGCTTCAGAGGTCCGCGCAGACGCATATTCCGCTGCTTTTCATCTCACTGCTATTATATCAGACCTGGAGGAAAATCAGCACAGCTGATGTGATGCTCTGATGAGATTCTGATAAACAGATCTAATAAAACCAGGAGGAGAGAAATCTGGGCTCCGTGTGGAGAAGCAGCAGATCATTTGTTGGTAAATGAGGATGAATGGAGATTTATGGGCTCTTGTATTGAAATGGACCTCAGACAGCCGTTTGTGTTCAATTGAGCAGATATCAGGAGTCACACATGCGTTCATTTCACACGAGCTTCGGGTCGGAACATGCGCTGTGTTCTTGGCTTTATTATGGGGAGACACACGGGATCTTCAGCTCATGAATAATGACCTCGATATGATATAGGAGGAAAAATGCGCATAACATGACAGAGATAGAGAAGCCTTAAGACAGAGCTGTGTATCAGCACATCTCTTCAGTTATTGATCCCTGAAGCTATAGATGTGTTTGACCTGTTTGGACCTCTCAGTCACATGTCTGATATCTTTCTCCAGGTTGTGCTGATGGTTCCAGTAGATTCTACCAACAAAACCTTTTCAATTGCAATCCAGCACATTAAATACAGTTTTAAATGCTTAGAATTATTTGATATTCTTAACCCTGTTTATGAATCTGTCTATGGATCCTGATAGAGCAGGCTTTACATATATCATTGTGAAATATAGAAAAATAAGTTTAAAATAAGACAAAAGTTAGAAAATCTTTTTCAGGACAACAGCACAGTGCACAAAAAAGATCAACTGTACATCCGTATGTGAGCGTTTCTTCAGTGGATCGCAAAAGAAGATATTTTGAGAAACGTCACAGTGGTTTTGTGTTCATACAGTGAAAGTCAATGGGGTTGTTTTGTTATCAACATTTTTCAAAATATCGCATTTTGTGTAAGTCATTCAGGAATGAGAAAAATGAGCAAATGATCAAGAAATTGTCCCTTTAAAGATCATGTGCTGTGACTTTCTACATGCTATTTGTTGTGGTTGTTGGTTGTATTTTCCTTATCTGTCCATCGACTCATCAGCCAACGTTCGAGATCAATGGGAACTTTCAATGATGTTAATGAGATTCATTTATTAAAGTAAATGTCAAATGAAAGGCCACCGTGACAGTAGAATGACTCTCACGTTTTAAACACATGATATTCATTACTCACAGCAGTTTGAACTCTTTGTTCAGTTTCTGTATATTTTGAAGGATCTGACTGTTTCCTGTCTGTTTCATTACAGTAATCGAACCGAACCTGTGATGAGAATCTTCTTCTACATCTGTGTCTAGATCAGAACCACACAAGAGTCCGGCAGAACACCGTTATCTGACTAGCAACACGTCTGTCTGTATAGCTTCCTGGATTATTCCTCAGAAGTGGATGCTGGACACCATGATTACTTCCAGAGCTGGAATATTACAGACTAATCTTGTTCATTCAAGCAAACTCAATTACAGTGACAGATCGCTGGTGTGACTCCAACAGACTCGCGTGTTGACCTCTATAGCAGGCCGTGACGTTTAGATGCTTTAGTACCCGACACAGGAGAACGTTTTTGGCCCTGTGGACGGCAGAGCTCAAATGAATTGAGAAATCTTTAATCAAGACACGCTTGGAATATTATAGTCTTGACGTTGGACAGAGTTTATTCTGAAGGAGCGTTCGATGGCTCGGCCCGGCTCTGGTGTTCTGGTGTCGGTGGGATATTCTCCCAGCATGGCCAGGGTGGTGGTCTGGGAATGGTTGAATGAACACGGCCGCTGGAGGCCGTACAGCGCCGCAGTTTGTCATCACATCGAGAACGTCCTGAAGGGCGACGTGCGCGGAAGCGTCATACTGGGACAGGTGGACGAGCAGCTCACGCCATACGTCATAGACCTGCAGTCCATGCATCAGTTCAGACAGGACACAGGTGAGAGATAACGTGAACAAACCTTAAACACTGTTCCTAAAAAGTACAAGTTGATTTTTATTCAATAAAAACACATTTCTTATATGTATCCTCTCTTGAGTTGAGCTAATAATTCACATGTCCTCATTCTCTTAATAGACTTTAGCTGTGGTGGAAATAACTATGAGGGACTGTTTTACATTTGGAAACCATACATTTCTTTATATACTGCACAGTTAATGAAACCAAATTTGATGCCTTCATACGGTTTTCAGACCCATCAAATTTGGCTTTACATGTCATTTCCATTTACCCTTTTATATTTTTTAAACACTTTTACATTACTTTAATTTCCTTTATTTATTTATGGACGTTACAGCAACACATCACTAGACAAAGTGTAAATTAGTTGAAAGGATTCCAAATCTAATTCCAAAGCCAACTTGAACTTGCAGGTAGGCAGCAATTTATTTGACACCAAAGCTGTATGTATATCTGACATTTGCATTACATTTGGAGGCTATTTTGTGGATAAAAGATTGAAATCCATACAGATTTTCTACTGGAATCCTGTCGTCCTTTGTGCCTGATGTATTAATGTTCCATACACACAAACCAAACGGGCCAATCCAAAGGGTTTTGCCCACATATCTGGATAAAAAGAGATTTATGAATTTTATGAATTTAAACTTAAAGAGTTTGCTCATGATTTCCCTGGACTTAATGGTATGTTCCGTGTTTCGTGTGTGGTGGTGTAATTTAGTTTGCGGTGTGTTGATGTGTAGTACGTGTGCATTACGGTGATGAATCTGCTGGTCTAGTAGCCGGTTGTTAAGGTCATATTGACAAGGTTCAGCACTGCACTCATTACTATAAATGGAAAGAGAAAATTACAGCAGCAGAATTCCTCGTTCCCGTGTCCTTGTTTAATGTGGGATACATGTTTCATACAGAATGAATGTTTTGACCGTGTATAATGCTTTTTTTAATGTCTCTTATAAACTTCTTTTCGCAAGGTAATATTGTGATGTATGATGTCGTGAACACCAGCGAAAGATCTTATATCTTCGAAATAAAAGTGCTTAAAGTGCTTGTTCACATCGATGCCATTGAAGAACCATTTTCGGTTCCACAAAGAACCATTCAGTCAAAGGTTCTTTAAAGATTTGTCCCTTTTTTTACGTTTTAGGACCGTTTTTCGCCACAAAAAACCTTTTTTGAACCAGAAAGGTTCTTCAGATGTTTAAGGTTCTTTATGGAAGCAAAGGGTTCTTCTGTGGCATCGCAGAACCTTTTGAAGCACCTTTGTTTTAAGAGTGTCGAGAGAAACACGAGATTGTGTTTAATGTGAGATTGTCAGACGGAATTGATCTGTGTTTGTCCCGAGAGAGAGACTGTGGTTCGATTGTACCGCGGTAAAGCGTCTTCTCTTACATGTTTGCACACGGTCGGACAGATTTGAGAAGTGATGCGATACATGATCCGGCACTCGAGCCGTAAATCAAATCTTATTATCCATTTTAAATACGCATTTATAAATCTCTCGAGTTTTCAGTGGCAGGGATCTTTTAAACAGTAATATGAGAAACAGTTTAAAGATGAACAAATAAACATTGAACATCAGTCACTCACATACAAAAATGAAACCCACTCGAGACAACTGCGAAGAGAGGACTTTTATTTTGTGGTTCATGTTTTTATCGGCTAGTTCACACTGCCAACAAACAGCCGGTCCCAGCCGTTGGCACAGCAGGTTTTGTTGAATCTGTCTATTTGTTGGGAAAGTGTGAAAATGACACTTATGCTGTCCATGATTTTACACACCAGCCAGAATGATAGAATGAGAAATCCGTCGTTTGTTAGAAAAGTGTAGAAAACTTGTACTGCTCACATGTTTCTCTATCACAGCTCAGGAGTTCTCAGTTGTTTCTCCTTACATTGCTCAAAAGAAATCAAAAGAGAATCAAATGAGAGTGTAATTGTGTAAACACATGATCCTTATACATGAATCGTTTTTAATCGTGATAATGATTTATGCATATTCGTTGTGATAATGTTTTAAAAGCTAGCACAAAACTCCCGAAAAGGTCATAAAATCAAAAAAAGGTTTTTGAAAACCCATAAACAAACATGAAGGGTACATTGATTTATAAACAAACGATAGAGAAATCAAAAATGGAGTAACAAGATCTCATTTACATTGGCTGTAAAGACCTCATAAACCTGCTGAAGTGACATTAAAAACAAAAGTTCTGACATGACAAAATAACCGTGAGTATCATTTAACTCTTGATCGTGCAGCCCTAGTTCATATTGAGATCTTCACTAATATTGACTTTTGATTGCAGATCACAAATCTGAGCTTTTCAGTTCGACACAATGTGGACGTCTCTTCTGAAACTCACATGACAGACACACTTACAGCATGACTCTCTGTCTCAGGAGATGCAGATGAGACCAATGAGAGAAAATTTGACAATTCTCTTCATTTCATCTCGTCAATGTTTGAGAGAAATAAGTGAGATATTAAAGAGATCTCATCTGTCATATCATTCTTTGGCTCTGTATAGCACACAGTCGCAGCTATTTTATTATATAAATATGAGGGCTGTCAAACGATTAATCGTGATTAATCACATCTACAATAAAAGTTTGTGTTTACATATGAAGAGTTTGGTTTGTATTTAAGCCATATTTTTCTTCAATGTATGCATGCATGTATATATATACAAGATTAATAGGCACAGTACACTGACATATATTATGTCAGCAAAAACGTTTATTCTGGATGCGATTAATCGTTTGACAGCCCTGATAAATAAAGTTACAGATCAGTAAGTGTTGGTGGAGAGCACAGAAATGAATGTTTTAACTTGAGTTCTACCTGTCGGGAAAAGTTCTTGACTCATTGTGTAAAACAGCTCATCATCATCATCATCATCCCTAAACTATGAGCACGGCTTCAAAATTAATATCCTGATGATCAGTATCAAGATCATTTCTTTCATGGTGTGACGCTCTCCTTCATGTTGCAGTAGATCATCGTGTCAGAGGTTTGATTCTCTCTCATGTCTACAGATGTTCATTCAGACAGAAGCAGAATGTGTTTCTTTAGCGTGTGCATTATAACACACGGCTCATGGGTTTGATGTAGTCATCTCTCTAAACATGTGGGAGACAGCTGCTGTCATGTGTCCAGTCATCTGTACGATCTTACGTGGATTTTATGTGGCTGTGTTGTTGACTTTGGCTGTTTTAGTTCAGTGTCGATAACCTCAGGGACAGCAAGATGTTTCACATCTCTGTTCAACCGTGGGAAAGCTGGTCTCTGTGTGTGTGTGTGTTTCAAAGGCTCTTTACATGTGGTGTGTGGTCACAGATGCGTGTGTTCTTTGAATACAGGCTTACAGTATGCTTGCGTGAGTATTATACTTTTTTTGTGGGAAGTTTACGTGCCTCGAGTCTCATACATGTAGATGTTTTACTGAACATGAAACTGATCTGATTATTTGTGTCGCACGCACGAACGCACGCACGCACGCACGCACGCACGCACACACACGCACACGCACACACACACACACACACACACACACACACACACACACACACACACACACACACACCTGTCAAGACAATTGTTTTCGTCATTTCTACTCTTAATCAGTAATTAAATGTCATCAGAAACTTGCTATGAACGCACTGCTGCCATTGAAATATGTTATAGCTCAGAGGTTTCTCTTTCATATCTCAACATATTTGATGGCAATGTTCTCAGACAAAGTATTAACTGTGTCTCAGATGTTTCTCCTAAAGTTACTGAGGAGAAATAAAAGAGAATCAAATGAGAGCGTAATAGTTGAAACACATGAAGAGTCTGGAGGTGTAAATGAATGTAGATTGTAGAATGTCAATAATCATGATATGAGTAAATGTGATGAGAAATGATCGAGTTCATATTGAGATCGTCACTAATATTGACTTTTGATCGCAGACGAGACGAATCTGAGCTCAGTTTGACACATTGTCGACGTCTCTTCTCAAACTCTAATGTACAGTATATGCATATAAATAAACACACACAGATTTCTGAGTCGTTTTCTCATGAGAAATATCTGAGACGCAGGTTAGAGACTTCAGCAAGTTATCATTTGCTCTCCATACAGTTTTATTATCTCTTCGATATCTAGGAGACATAATTGAGATAATAGAGAGTTCACGTCTGTGACTTATGGGTGCTATTTCATATATTATATTTTAAGTAAGGGATAGTCCACAGCTAGCCGTGCATTTAAGGGTTTTAATGCATGACGAGGCCAAGAGCCACCTGACGCGGCTAGCTGTGGATTCTCCTGCTTTTACGTTTAAGCATTTGGCAGATGCTTTTATCCAAAGCCACTTACATTGCATTATACTATACATTTGTTTCTGACAATATGCAATCCCCTGGGATTGAGCCCATGACCTAGCGCCTGATCTAACCACAGAGCCACAGGAAAGCTTATACCACGGTCAAGTTAAAACTGTGATGTTAACAGTGTAAATTTAATGATGAAAATGTTTTAATGAACACCTTCAAGCCAATCAGAATCCAGTATTCAAACTGACCATGGTATAACTCAAAATGTAAGCCTTTAAGTTTTGTATTTGATGGATATTTTAACAGCGTCACAGCTAATGTCTGTGTTTTATAACAGTTGGTTCAGCTGTAAAGGTGATGGAGGGACGGCAGCACGGCTCTCTCTGTTTCTCAGTGTGTGCTCAGCACTCGTCTCATCTGGACCGCTGGAGGGGATAATGTCAGTCAGATGATGTTCGGCAGCAGCTGCCCATGCGTCGGGTGTAGCGTACGGTCACAGTTTTCTCTCTTCTCATTAGAAATGATAGCCAAAGGTGCTCTTAAAGTCTCCTCTGCGGTGCGAAACATGCAAAACACGGCGTGTCTGATTGTTTGATTTACACAGATGCTCTATGAGAAAAGTGGAGGCGTTCATCTGTGTTTTATCACAGGGGTTTTCCACAGAATGCGAGCGTGTGACGGTTTTCTGTTGCAGGAAATACAGTGGTCTTATCTGAAACCAATAATGATGCTGCTTTTCTCTCTGAGTTCTGTGTGCATGCGTGTGTGTGTGTAATGAGATGCGGGTAATTCACAGTGACGCTCACACGCTGGGCTGTCACCGGGGCAGCGGACACTTTGTGTACCAAGTTCCTTTGGCACAGGACAGTCACGATGACTCGTGTTAGTGTGTGTGTTTGGTCTCCTGCTCTGTAACTTTGAGTTTAATGCTGTTCTGTTCCGCAGCTAAACTGCACATTCTGCTAACCAACAGCCGCACGCATGCACGCACACAGTCAGAGGATTTGCTGATGTTTGCCTGCTTAGTGTGACATCTGAGCGGCATCTTTGAGAGAGATTTCGAGTTTAGCACTTTATAGCTTCAAAACAACTCACTCATCACAGTGTGTTACACACACACACAGAGAGAGAGAGAGAGTTATGCTGGGTTCAATAATCACGTTCAATGCTCGCAATTGCTCGCGGTGGAAAAGTTCACTTTTTTTCGCGTTGAGTGATGTGAAATAACAAATATTTTTAACCTTCACATGCCGTATGTAGACGTCTTTGCATTGACTTTGTATGTACTGTAATTAACTCGTAGAAAATGCTTAATTCGCGTTTGGTGTGAACCCAGTGGTATTTGTCCAGGATTCATATAACACAGCTCAAACAAATATTATCGTTTGTTTTAGATATAATTTAATGTTTTTACACGATTTAAGGTTTAAAAACGCTGTATTTTTCACATATTATGCATGTTTGTATCTCCTCTTTGCTCCGCCTCTCTGAAACACACAGATTTTGTACAAAGCTCATGGCTCTGAGAAGCGAGGTGTGCTGTGATTGGCCAGTTCACCAGTGTGTAGTGATTGATGGAATACTGCAAGCGTGTGACGGAAATGTAACGCCTCTGACCATATTTGGAACATCAGGTTCCTCTTCAATAGTACTGACAGATACGCCCACTTTACTTGTGTTTACATGTGGGCGGTCTTAGTCAAATCATACCACGAGCTGATGTAGATTTGTGGGGGTGTGGCTACACGAGGTGTTTCAGGCAGGTCTGGGTGAGCATTCGCTTTTACATAGAACGCATCTTCTGTTCAGATACTTTTTTGCAATTTTAAGTGTCTTAATACATGCAATTTATAACACACCAAAGACCATTTGACTCCTTTAACATTATATAACTGCATATTACGTAATTCTTTTATTCTGCTAATTAAATGTACATTTCCTTTTGTAAATCTTTGTTTAAAGTAGCAGTATGGGAATGTTTTGATGATCTATTGACAGAAACGCAATATATTATACAAAACAATGTCTTCATAGATGTTTAAAGACCTTACGTAATGAACCGTTATGTTGGTATTACTTAAGAATAAACCATTTCTTTCTGCATAGAGAGCGGTCCTACATACATTGAATTCGGCACCATGTTTTGTACAGTAGCCCTAAACGGACAAACAACTCTACAAACGAGTTTACTCTTTCTCTCCCTCTGCGGTACGTAGTCTGGTTGTCCCTGACTTTGCAAAGGGGGAAAAACATCGTAAGCTGCTATCTTGCTGTGAGATGGAACGCCTTTAACAGTGTTGCTAGCTCTGCCCTCAATCGTGCTGTGCAATGCTTTGCTTTATCATAGCTTAGACTGCGCAATATTATATATATTAATAATGCAAATGAATTAAATAAGGGAAGACGACACAAGTATATACAAGCAGCACACTGGTTCCAGATAAAAACTGTTCCGTTACACAGCTAATATTACAACAACAACAACAACAAAAAACAACAATGTTACTCTGATCCGAATCAAAGCAACCTCCTCGGGGGGATTTTTAGACGATCTTTCTCTCCAACGTCGCTCTGCTGGAAAGGAACGAGTGAGTATCTCTGCTAAAAGCCTTTCTCTGCTGGAAAGTCTTTATAATATTAACGCAGGTCCTGACTTTTATCCTTCTCTTAATACTTAAATTCCTCAGATCCTTTATCATCAGTGTTTCTAATGCCTGAATGATCTCTTTCCTGTGTCAACATGTCTCGGCCTTTTTGTACCGTGGTGGCCAACGTCATGTTTGGACTGAGATATTGGTTGTAATTCTCAAACTCACCGCTAGTGGCCGCTCTAAATCCCAATAGACATTTAAACGACACTTTATTTCTGTTTTCATCAATTTACACATATTATAAACCACATTAAGTTGCTCTATATGTACTTTATGTACATCAAACTCGTCATTTTATTTTATTACTATTATTATCTTTCTTTACGTTTGTTTACATCCTTACACTATTTGTACTGCAAATGCTTTGGCAAAACGAATGTACACTTTTTCATGCAAATAAAGTACACTTTATAGAGAGAGAGAGAGAGAGAAACCTAAAGTATGTGAAGCATCAATCTCTGCAGGAAGGACGTTGTGTGTGTGTGTGCGTTTGTGCATGTGTGTGCTTATGTGTGTGCGTGTTTGTGTGTGTGCATGTGTGTGTGTTTGTGTGTGTGTGCTTGTCTGTGCATATGTGTGTGTGTGTTTGCGTGTGTGTGCGTTTGCGTGTGTGTCCGTTTGTTTCTTGGTTTTTATTTTTTTTTATTTTAATTGATTCCTCTGTACACTTTTAAGATTCTCACTAAAACCACAGATTGACTTGTATCTGATCTCTCTCTTCAGTGTGAAATAGTTTATAACATAATAAAGAATAATACTGTATAAAAACTGTATAAATACTGTATAAATAATAAAAGAATAATACTGTAAGATGCAGAGATTCACGTGTCGGTGAGATGTTTCATATGAAGTTGAAGCCGATGACAGCCTGAGGTGTGAATGCAGTAATAAAGTTAGCGTTCGCTCTGGTAATTCAAGGTCAGTTGTGTTGTTTCTGCTGATGTTGAGGTTGGCTGGTGACTTTTTTCAGTGTGTGTTTGTGTGTGTTTGTTTATTTCTGTGCGACTAAAACGGTACATCATGTTTGTGGATTGATCTTGAAATATCAATACTTTTAATGCTGACGTTGTATTAAGAGGATTACACAGAAATATAGATTGTTAGAGAAGATGCACCACACGCACGCACGCACACACACACACACACACACACACACACACACAAACTATCTTTTAGGAAGTTTAATGATGGGCGTGAGTGTGTGTGTCTGTGTGTGTTTGTGTGTTAATGGTCTGTGTAACTGAACAGTGCCGCTCTCCTTCACCTTCATCTTCCTCTCACCATCGCCCCCGGAGGTCACGCTTTTCATCACTCATGTGTAAAAATATCCGTCTTTCTATTTCACTGCAACCACCAATTCATTTCTTTCTGTCTTTACTGTAAAACCTTGAGCAGATTATCCATTTTTTGTTATTTGCTAAATAAAATGAACTGAACAACGTGTTCTAATGAAATCAGCATATAAGATTAAATTCTCTGTTGTCTGGTGTGAATCATGTTTTTAATTCTTAGAATTGGTGTTCCCTACTGAAAATGAATCATTATTTGAACCATAAAATAAGGAATAACCCTTATTACACCCTCTCTCTCTCTCTCTCTCTCTCCCTGTAGGCACGATGCGTCCCGTACAGCGCAATTTCTACGACCCGTCCTCGGCTCCAGGGAAGGGCATTGTGTGGGAATGGGAAAATGACTGTGGATCTTGGACAGCTTATGACATGGAGTTGTGTGTCAGCATTCAGAACGCGTATGAGAAGCAGCACCCGTGGCTGGACCTCAGCTCTCTCGGCTTCAGTTATGTGGTGGACTTTGACGGGATGTCCCAGACCAACCGCCAGAGTCAAAGAAAGCGCCGTATCCGCCGTCGGATGGACCTCGCCTACCCGCTCATCGCCGGATCCATCCCCAAATCGCAATCCTGGCCGGTGGGCACCAACTCGGGCACACCGTGCACGTGCCAGCAGTGCCTCCTGGTCCACAGCACGCGGGCGGCGTCCAATGCCATCCTGGCCCTGCAGCAGAGGAGGAAGTTGTACGGGACAGAGAGCGGGGCCAAACAGACGGGAGCTGTTGTGAGACAGAGCAACACCTTCGCCGGCACATCCCTCTGGTCTAACTCGACAACAGTTGCCGGGGGTCATCATAACAACGTATCGATAGGGGGAGGAGGGAGTGGGAAGGTGGAGATGAGCGGGGTAAATTTCCCATGCAACCCGGTGCTGGTGACCCTACCGACCAATCACTCGCTTACTATTAATGGACAGAATAATCTGAACCGCCCGGGAACGCAGCGAATCACGTTGACGGCAAGCCGAGGAACCATCCCACATGGGTAAGACACACACACCTGCTTACTGGTGTAAATATAGTGTGTATGAGCATTTAAACCTAAAAGAAATAAATCACATGAAATCAAAATACAGCTCCTCGCATTTCAGCTTTTCTTAATTTTTTTATGTGATCTTACGTGGGAAAGTGTTGTTGTATCTTTAGTAGCTATGTATGAAATCCTAGGATTAATGAAGTGAGATAATACTGCTCTGTTTATGATAGTATTAGTATTATTCTATAGTATTGTCTATATAATTGTATAGTAAAACTGAAGTAAATATACAGTATACATTGATATTTACCATAGAAAACTATAGTATTAGTAAAGTAATATTGCACTTTTAATGTGTTCTAGAGTATTCTGTAGTGTTATATACACATTAGTGATCCGTGGATAAGCTTTAGTAAACATTAACATTTAGTAATTTAGCTAATAAGAAGATACTAGTTTCAACAAAAGCTAGACCACTACCTGTTGAGAGAAGAGGGTTAGTGTAAGTTTTTTTTTCATATGTCTGTCAAGTATTGTGAGAAGAGGTGTTTTAAGTAGTTTTTTGAAGGTTGTGAGAGATGTGGTTGACCGGACCGCATTGGGAAGAATGTTCCACCAGGAAGGAGTTGTGAAGGAGAATGAGCGGGGAAGGGATTTAGTGCCCTTATGAGAAGGTAATACAAGACGCTGGTCGTTTGCTGAACGCAGGGTTCTTGATGGGTTGTAGGAGTGTAGGAGGGTGTGAAAGTATGCCGGTGCAGATCCAGTGATAGTCCTGTAGGAAAACATCAGTGACTTGAATCTGACCCGGGCTTCAACCGGTAGCCAGTGGAGAGAGATGAACAGGGGTGTCACATGAGCCCTCTTGGGCTGTTGGAAGATGAGGCGTGCTGCTGTGTTTTAAACCAGCTGAAATGGTTTGATAGCCTTTGTAGGAAGACCAGCAAGGAGAGCATTGCAGTAGTCCAACCTTGAGATTACCAGGGCCTGGACAAGGAGTTGTGCCGCATGCTCAGTGAGAAAGGGTCTAACCTTGCGAATGTCAAATAAGGCATATCAGCATGACCGCGTTGTCTTTGCAATGTGAACATTGAAGGACAGCTGTTCATCAAATATGACTCCAAGGTTCCTGGCTGATTCGGAGGGAGTGATAGTGGACTTGCCGAGCTGGATGATGAGATTGTGTTGGACCGTGGGGTGTGCCGGAAACACGAGTAGTTCTGTCTTGGCCGGGTTCAGCTGCAGGAGGTGCTCTTTCATCCAAGCAGAGATGTCATCTAGGCAGGCTGTTATGCGAGCTGCTACAGTGGTATCGTCTGGGTGAAACGAGATGTAGATCTGGGTGTCATAAGTATAACAGTGATACGAGAAGCCGTGTGCCCGTATGATGGGTTCCAAGGATGTCATGTAGATGAAAAAAAGCAGCGGCCCAAACACCGATCCCTGGGGGACCCCAGTGATCATATGGTGAGCAGTGGACAGCTGCTCACCATACCGGAGAGGTAGGATTGGAACCAGCGGAGAGGGGAGCCTGAGATTGCTAAGGTGATCTGATGATTGATAGTGTTAAACGCTGCAGGTCTAGCAGAATCAGGACTGAGGATTTGGATTCTGCCTTGGCTAGGAATCCAATCATAAACACTGTAGTATACTTCAATATTTACTACAGACGCAGAATAGAGTCTAAGATATCTTAATACATTTGTGGGATGTTTATTGTATGATTGAATATATTAATTCAGTGTAGTGTCACTAAACACCTCCCTCTAAGCATGGAATTGTGGGTAATATCATCTGTATAGTGCTATTTATATAGAACCTTTTACAATTTTGGGTTGTTGGAAAGCAGCTTAAGAAAAACCAATGTTGTTGTTGTGTCCTTAGGTGTCATAGCAGTTGAACACAGTAACACTGTCTGTACTTTATACTTGATTTGTTTATTTTTGGTGATTGTATAACTTTGCTGTGTCACTCGTTGTGTTCATGTATTAAATATAATGTTTATCTTTCAGTTTTAGGATGAATCGTATTGAGCTGTAAAATAATCAATAATGTCCTTACACCCGCACGCATGCACGCACAGAGACACAACCAGTGCTGCTGTTGTAAATCTATAAATCAGGTGTTTTCCGCTGTATGTGAGAATCATTCTGTGGCCGTGTGTGTCTGTGTGTGTAAATCATTTGACTTCAATACACGGGGGAACATGAATAATAGATCAAAGCAAACAGATGCCTCCACACACACAGACACACACAAACACACACACAGACACACACAGACACACACAGACACACACACACACGCACGCACGCACGCACACACACACAGACAGAGTAAAGCACTTGAGGAAGGGGTGTAAATTGTTGTAAATGTGAAAAATGTTCTCTGATACCACAGGTACGCATGCACACACACACTCACACACACACACAGTTGAGTCACTCTCATTCTCAGCAGCTCGATGTGTACGTGTTTAAAGAGAGAGAGTTCACTTTGTTCCCAGGCGAGCGGTTTCACACACAGGATGAGTGTGGTTAACACAACATAAACACACACGTGTAGATGCAGAATGATAAACATGTCTTCTCTGAGCTGTGAAACGCTTGTCTTCCATCGACTCAACTTGCCTTCTTCTTTTAGTTATTACATTTACATTTATTCATTTGACAGACACTTTTATCCAAAGCGACTTACAAGTAGGAGAGCATATAAACATTTTTTTCAACACGCTAAACAGTAGCGTTAGTTTACGAGGCCATATGCTGCTAGGAGCATTAAAGCTGGAGTAAGCAAAGGAAAGAATGAACAAGATATTTGTTTTGACAGATAGACAGTTATTGGTAAGTAACAGTATATAATAAATGCGGAACAGGTATGTTTTGAGCTGTTTTTTGTTAAGTTGTGATGTATGCTGCAGTTCGGGTCATTAGCCTTTCTTAAATATCTGCAAACATAACGAAATGGATTGAGAGATCTGTCAGTCTTAAAGCTAAAAGACTTTTGCTTAGATTTTCAGCAGATTTGATCAGTTTGTGTGTTTCTATCTGAAACATTTAAAAGTCTGCAAGTGAATGATGTTTTTAAAACTTCTACCATCACCACAAGAGGGCAGAATCTGACAGAGTCTGAAGAGATGCTCTTTATCAAATATCACAGAAACAAAACATGAATCAACACAAAATAAGATTCTGAAACCTCTAACATGGTCGATATGAGCTCAGGCAACACTTATATATTTATAGTGTTTGTGTAACCATTGTTCAAAATGGTATATTTTTAAATCTAAAGGAACTCCAAAAGGTAGAAGCATTTTGGTTCCCTCATTCAAAGGTCCTTTAAAGGATCATTTCATGCTAACCTTTTAACTAAAAAAGGAACGTTTTGTGTTTCAGAAAGGTTCAGTGGATGTTAAACGAACCTGTAAGGCTTCATAAAGAACCTTTAGGGGTTTGGTTATTTTATAAGAGTGTAGAAATTAAGCATTTAGAGCTTTTGTTTATCTCTTTACTTTATTTACATTGTTATCATTAAACATACATTTTTGTTCAATTCCCCGGAGGGGAAGTTTTATTAACAATTTAGCAGTAACAGAGAGAAATCAGGATCATTCATGTTCCAGGGGCTCCGGGTGCATTGGGGTAGTGCAGGCGAAAAGTCTCGGTGCTGACCTTGGTTCCCGCGTTTGGGGCGCGAGTCCGACTCAGTAACTGTAAAACAGATGAGAGAGATCAAGGTTAGTTCTGGTGTGCGAGGGAAATCCAGCACCAGTCTGTGTGTACCCGCCGGCTTTTTATGACCATGACCGTGGTGACTGTGATTATCATTTACCACCGGGCTATCTCCCAGGTGAAGCTGATTCTGGCTCCGTACCCCTGCCACATCCCCCCCCAGCTTCGACCTGGAGATCTTCCTTCTCTCCTGTGCACCTGGAGATATAAGAAGGGGTAGCAGGGACATGTCACACATCCAGGACGAACAATCTGCGTTACCGTTTGCAACCCCCACCCGCTGTTGCACCTTGAAGTGGAAGTCATGGAGCGCCAGGAACCAGCAGGTTACTCGGGAGTTGGTGTCCTTGGCTCAGCCCAGTGTCAGAGGCGCTGAGCAGAAAGGGGCAGCTGAAGTCCGGGGCATGTAATTCCGGCGAGGAGGTCAAGGTGTCCTGTAGCTTCTGGAATGCTATCTCCGTTGTCTCTGTCCAGTTGACCTTCTTGGGCTGCCCCTTTTTGGTCAGGTCTGTCAGGGGGCTGGCTATTGAAGAGAAGTGGGGGATGAAACACTGATAGTATCCCACCAATCCAGAGACCCAGGTGGCACTTTGTTGTGTTGGATGCTGCTGCGTTCTGTGAGCACAACCTCATACTGACGGACCAGGGAGTTTAACTCTGGGGGCCAGAGAGCTATTCTCCCAGGTGCTCACAGGGCAATCATCGGAGCATACCATGCCACATACGCATACCATTTTCTACCCTTGCTCTATTGTTATTATCTGCATAGGTGAACTCGTGAAATACATATATATAAATATATATATATATATACACATATTTACACATACATACCATATATACTGTATATATACATACATATATATTCACATACAGATATAAATATATATTTATGTTTGTGTGTATGTATATATGTGGTCATGCGTGTTTATTCCAGAAACTTAAAGGCTTCACATCATCTCTGTATCTTCCTGTTTGACTTCCTGAGAGAGAGAGAAAGCGAGCGTGTGTGTTTGATCAGAAGAGGAAGTGTCTGAAGTTTTTTGTGTGTTTAGTTTTTCATGAGAACGGGAGATATAATGGAGACTGATGGAGACTCGGATGATGAATGGTAGGAATGTGTGTGTGTGCGTCAGAGATAAAGATCATCTGGATGAGCAGTGTGATGTTTATGAGTGAACTCTGTTTGTATTTGAGGTGTTTGTTCAGTCATGTTTCTCTCCTCTTTCATATCTTTCATTCTTTCAAACGTGAATGCATTAGTATTGGTGGGTGTCAGTTTCCGTCCTTTATGAAAGTCCTGTAATTTAATAATCTCATACGTGGTTTTATCATGGTACGGCCACAGTACTGTTTGATCAGACCTTTCTTGTGTTTTGTTGATAAATGTGTAGTAAGTGTTGCTTAGTACACAGGAACTGAAAATTGTCTTCCGGTTTAGAAGTAAGTCAGGCTTCAACAGTTATAAACAAATACTGGATGTTTAATGCTTCACGTAGTTTACCCACGTAGTATATCATTCGGATGTTTTTTTAAAAGTCCAGGCGATTCTCAGGAAACCACTGAAACATGTCAGTAAAGATTTGAATTATAAAATTCGGTAACACAAAAAGATAATTGTGTTCTCTACCTTGGACAAAACATCACTTTGGCATATTATTATTTTATGATATTATTATACATTATTTAAAAAAATTTTTTAGCTGGAATTCTCACAACCATAACCTGTTGAAGACTATTAGATGTTCTACAGAATATTCATGTATAACAAAAATGAGGGACTTGTGGCAGAAAGACGCGTCCAGGACTGATATTCTCATCCTCCGTAATGTTTTGAAACCCTGTTTAAACACACACAAAGATATTTACATGAAGTTTGATTTTATGTGAAGAAACACATCGACTAAAACCTTTTAAGTTAACAAATCACTTTATATTTTTCTAGTGAAACACTTCATATTCTCTTGTCACGCTGTGTACACGACTTTTCCCTTCTCAGGTAGTTTTTCACATTTAAAGAAATTTGACATGTATGATGTTCTATTAAAATACTATTCATTAGTGTCATATTATGTATGATTGATAAAAACTTGCTTAGGCTTCATGACTTTGCTTGTTTTTTATCAAAACATGCTTTGAGATTGGACAGTTTGAAATTGTTACCGTTATGAGAATTTTTAGGCCGTTTTTGCTATTTCATTTTTTAAATGTGTGAAACTGTCAGTAAAACTTTAAACATGTCACACCTTGTTGTTATGAAATATAACTCTTGGTGAGTCCGTTTTAAGATTTTCTCTGAGGGTTAAAGATCTTTATGACTGTAATCAGATGTGTCTGATATAATATAACAGCATCAGAGCCTTTAGTTTACAGAGCAGACGTTTTGATGAGCGTGGATGGTTTGGAAATATATTGGTCTGGTTTTGGCTGATGGACTTGTGTTTGATTTCAGGGTTCCGGCTCTTCCAGTGAAGAATCTGACAGGATCAGGAACGGTTCATCCTGCATTAGCAGGTCACACTCAACACTCATATCTCCGTTTAACTCATTATCATGTGTGTGTGTGTGTGTGTTTGTGAATTCATCTCGTGTTCCTTCTCTTTGTGTTTCAGGGATGACTGGTATCCTGATGTGTGCCGCTGGACTCCCTGTGTGTTTGACTCGAGCCCCTAAACCCATCCTGCATCCGCCGCCCGTCAACAAGAGTGACCTGAAACCTGTGCCCGGAATCAACAGCATCAGACGCAAGACCAAGAAAAAACACATACGCAGAGGTGTGTGTCTGTGTGTGTGCATGCGTGTGTGTTTTGTGTGTGTGTGTGCGTGCGTGTGTGTGTGCATGTCTGTATGTGTGTATGCATGTGTGTGTGTGCGCGTGTGTATGTCTGTCTGTGTGTTTGAGTGCATGTCTGTGTGTGTGTGTCTGCGTTTGTTTGTGCATGTCTGTGTGCGTACATGTGTGTGCGTTTGTTTGTGCATGTCTGTGTGCGTATGTGTGCGTACATGTGTGTGCGTTTGTTTGTGCATGTCTGTGTGCGTATGTGTGCGTACATGTGTGTGCGTTTGTTTGTGCATGTCTGTGTGCGTATGTGTGCGTACATGTGTGTGCGCGCGTGTTTTTGCGTGCGTGCGTGCGTGTGTCCTTTTTTTGCTGACCCAATCAGATGTTTGTTCATCATGAATGCAGTAGAGGTCACAGGATTTGTGTCACTGTGTGTTTCAGGTAAAAACCCTGAAGATGTCGTCCGGCGCTACACTGAAAAAATCAAAACGCTCCCAGATGAGGTGAATATATCATATCTAAACACACATTATTCATGTTCAGTCATCTTCATTACATGTGTGTTGTGTTGATGTGTGTCAGGACTGCACCATCTGTATGGAGAGACTCAACACAGCGTCCGGATACGAAGGCGTTCTGACCTTTAAAGGCATCAAACCTGAGCTCGTGGGTAAACTGGGCAAATGCGCTCACATGTATCATCTCCTGTGTCTGGTGGCCATGTACAACAACGGAAATAAGGTTTGAACAAAACATACAACAGTTTGAGATATTAATGGGGCATTCCCCCCACAGTACGAATGGTTTATCCTCCCTCGTGTGTTTGAAAAACTGTATGCGACTCTTTCTTCGGTGGAACGCGAAAGTAGATATTTTGAGAAATGTGTGTTCATGCAATGGAAGTCAATGGAGTTCAGTGTTGTTTGGTTATCCACATATTTCAAAATATGTTTGAACTAATCGTAATATTTGAGTTTTCACAATTGTTGTCGTGTCAGGACGGGAGTCTACAGTGTCCCACCTGTAAGGCCATTTACGGAGAGAAGACGGGCACACAGCCACCTGGGAAGATGGAATATCATGTGATTCCTCACTCTCTACCCGGTCACACTGATACAAAGACCATCAGCATCGTGTATGACATCCCAGCAGGGATACAGGTACATGTGTTATGTTCATGATATCACATGACTTTACTGCAAGTCAAATTCATCTTGTTTATGTGGCTCTTTTTAGTCAGTGAATTACACTTGTACACATGTTATCATTGTGAATCTGGTAACAATTTACATTGAGGTACCCTTTATAAAGCATTTACAAATGCATTACAAAGCAGTTATAACTACATGAATAAAAAGAGGGATTCTAACGAAATACCTGCCAAATAGTGAGCCATGATGAACAACTCGCATGTTATAAATACTTTATAAATGTATTTATTCATCATTTATTTGACTCGAAAGCAGATTCATTATTTTCTTGATGTTGTTCACAAAATAGGCGTCAGACTGGACTCTTTAGGGTGTTGTGTTGTTTTTCTTATTATTGTATATTTAAATTTCACAGGTTACTAATGTACATAATTTAATAAAAAAGGGTAAAAAGGTAATCTCAGGTTACTAATATTCGTAACTTATTAATAAACGGTCCACATGAATCCCCAATATTAAGGCACACTTTAATGGTTCTCTTACATTTATAACTCTTAACATTTATAAGTTAGGTGTTTTAAAGTTGTGAATGAATTCTTCACAGTGTAACCACCCAAGTTAGTCTCCCTTTGTGCATTTAGCGTTAAAAAGTTTGATGAATTTTGGATAAGCATCATGATCAGAAGGCATTCTGGAGGACACTGTTAGACATTCAGAATAGGATCAGGTAAGCAACATGGTTTTTCATATAGTAATATGAAAAATAGTATAATAGGAAAAACCAACATAACACCCTACAGTGTCAAGTCTGACAGACTTTATTGCAAACAACATTAAGATAATAATCAATCTGCTTGCGAGTCAAATAAATGAGGAATAAATACATTTATTAAGCATGTGGCTCACTATTTTGCAGGGATTTTTTTAGAATCATTATTTTTATTCACGTTGTTATAACTGCTTTATAATGCATTTGTAAACTATTTATTAAACAATAATGAACACATTTAAAAATTAGACTGTAATGGACAGTGTTGCCGTTTACTGCAAAATGTAATTATATATAATTTTGCTATTATGTTAGCATATCAACCAGATACTGACAATAAATAATTTAGGACTTCATATGGTAATTGATATCACACTTATTGTCTATACTGGTTTAGACTCTCCTGGTGTGTCCTGAGTCGAGAGAAACGCACAGATGTATTTTATCTTAAATAGGTCGAGCTGTTTCTGCAGAATGACCCGCACATGTGTGCTCTCATTGGCCGGTGTTTGAAACAGGAAGTGGTTGCGTGGAGATTTCCTGCTTATTCTGGGTCATACACAGCCTCAGTATGCACCGTGCCCACTCGTTTTCTAAACATCTTCACATTGTTTTTTTGTGTTATCACTATCAGGACAGGACGGTAAGATTTAAAGCAGTCAGATAAATATCTTGTCAGTCAGGGTTTCAGAAACACTCATTGTTGTGTTCTTCATGATCACAGTTAAAGTGGAAGTGGCGAGTCAAGTAATAATGATATCCAAACTCTCTGTTGTCTTCCATTGTGTGGCTAAAAAGGTCCCACCCTGAACTCCTGTCATCGATTGAGCCAAACAAATAAATATTCAATTCAAGAATTACCTTCATTTTACACTAGGAAAGTAATAAACCTATTAGATAAATGATAACTAATAACTAAAAACATTCTGTTTTTTATTTATACAGTGTGTTTCACAATGTTTCATTGTTTCAAAGCAGTTAATAATATGCGACGAATGTGATGTGTTGCCCAAGGTAATCTGCATTGTCTACATACACATTAAATACAAATGAAAGGTATTCAATTATTTAAAATATATAAATATATACCTGTATACAACAAACATTTTTATATACAGGAAGAATAAAAGAAAATTCTTAGCGTCACAGCCTGTGTCACATTATGCTGTTATTTAAACGTTTTTAGATTATAAACCTGCTGATCGGGATGTGACTTCATGAAGATGAAAGAGAGAGATGCTTGATGAATCTTTATTCACTGGGATGTTTTTACGCTCTTTTGATGTTGGTGTATAATGCTGTGATATCATCAGCGGGAGAGATGTTGATGTTTAATGGCGTTTGCCTGCGGGGCTGAATCACAGGACAGTAATAAATCCCAGCGGACCCTCAGCCGTCGCGTCTGTGGAGGAGTGTTGTGTAAAATCTGACTGTGTGTGTGTGTGTGTGTGCGTTTACACAGACCAATGAACATCCAAATCCTGGGAAGAAATACAGCGCGCGAGGATTTCCACGACATTGCTACCTGCCGGACAACGAGCACGGGAGACGGGTGAGATTCAGTTCTTACATCACGTGACGGCCAACAAATATTTCAAATGATGAAGTTGACAGTGAAAAGCTTTCGGTAAAATAGATTTTTTTATCATTACAGAACACTGACCTCAGATTTTCTGTTTCTTGTCTCAGGTGTTGAAGTTGCTCATCACGGCGTGGGATCGTCGCTTGATCTTCACCATCGGGACGTCCAGCACCACAGGAGAGACGGATACGGTGGTGTGGAACGAGATTCATCACAAAACCGAGTTCGGCTCGAACCTCACGGGTCACGGATACCCCGACCCCAACTACCTGGACAACGTGATGAGAGAACTGGCGGCGCAGGGCGTGGGCGAAGACAACCTGAAGGACTGAGAGCTGCTCTGGGTCAACGAAGGTCACATGACTGCATATTCAGAGGAGGACTTTCATGACCTCTGACCTGAGAGGAGGATCATCCTCACTGTGGATGAATGACTCTTATCTCTTTCTGACTTGCTGTCAGCTTTTTGTCTCTCGCTCTGTGAAAGTTACCCAGAATGCTGCTGGTCTGAGTGCGCGGCATGTGGTGGGCGTGGCTAATATTATGTGCTTATACATAATGCAATTTAATGAGGTCGGCACAAAATTCGTTTGAAAAAGATAGTTACAGGAAGTTGACTGGAATAAGTTTATAATGCATATTATTTGTATAGGGTGACAGAGATCTTCAGTTTCATTGGTAATTGAAAAACAGAGAAGGCCAGATCGGTTCTTGATCTCTCTTTCTAAAACCAGCTTATAGGGAATTCTGGATGAGATCCGTAAGCAGATTCTTGCGGGGCTGTTTTTGCAACCGCTGCATAAAATCTTTGCACTTCAAAACATTCACATCTTTTGAACTTCACACAAATTAAGGCACTGCGGACGGATGAGACGCGAGCGCTCTTCTGTTTCCTCCAACACATCTGAAGTATTTATGACCAAGATGAAGTATGAAATATGCAACCATTCGTATTCAGTGTCTTTATTTCTCTTGTTTCGTCCGTGTTGATCTTTTTGCGCTTCCGCGGCCGTGTTCAGGATTGAGATCTTGCATGCATACTGAATACAACACGCTATATACTGTATACTGAACAGCAATGATCAATCGCAGAGGAGAACGTTATTGCTCACAGGTTTCTCTTTCAACATTCTTATTCAGCATTTTTGTCTTGTTTTTAATAAAAATATTTCAAATCTTCTTACATCAATATACAATAATTACTTGACAAGAAAAGTGAATTTAGTCTTTTCGTGCGAAAAAAGATATATGAATGAAGTAAGTTTATGTTAAAAACGAGCAAAAGAATTCTGCCAATGGGGTGTGTAAAATGAACTTGAATTAGTTTAGTCATTTTTTTGCTTGTTTTTACCATAAACATACTTAATTCTAATTAAAAACACAGTGAAATTGCTCGCAAAGTGTAGATTATTTAGACACTAACTGCATATCTAAAAGGTGCAGTCCAGATGTATTGATGGAGTTCTCCGTTTCACTTGAGTCTCAACTTCTCAGTCTCAGGTGTTTTTCTTAAAATTGTTCAGGAAAAACAAAAAAAAGAGTCTGGAGGTGTAAATGAATGTTGTAGAGATGAAATAATCTAGATTTGAGTAAATGTGATGAGAAATGTTGAGATCTTCAATAATATTGACTTTTGATACCAGACGAGACAAATCTGAGTTCAAACTCTAATGACGGTTTTTTCTCAGTAGACATGTCTGAGACAGAGACGAGACAAGTTTCCATTTCATCTCATTGATGAAATTGAATTCATTTGCATTTTAATTCAGTCTTTCTTTTTGAGTCAAGATAGTGTTTAAGATCTCGGTTGATGTAAACATTGAAAATAGAATAAGAACCGCATTGGATTGTTTGATGTCTGGTTGTATACTGCACGTGTCTTGCAGTTGAATACACAGATATAACTGACGTGTAGTATACAGTATATAGTGCAGAAGGCGTAGTGTGCTGTTCTGAACGCAGTATGGATCAGAGCTGCTAGCAGATAAATCACAGCGCTCAAGGTTAAAGTCTTTTCAGAGACGTGTCGCGCTGCAGTTTTATCAGAGAAACGCACGCTCATTACGCAGCCCGTGGAGACGAGAGCAGATCGCAGGTTATCCATCACGGCCCGGGAGGCATGCATGTGTTATTGCCCTCCTTCTGTCGGTCGTCTCTTTGGGTTTGTGACGTCACAGGCTCTCGCGTCCCGCTGTGTTTGAGAAGGGCAGGTCATCGTTGACTGACGGCTGAAATGTAATTCTTCTTCTCCGTCTGCATTTTTTTATCAGACACGAGTGTAGCATCTCAACTGAAAGCCAAAGAATGTGAATGCGGCTTAATTTCTCTGGGATCTGTCGTGCATCTCTGTCTGTAAAAACTGGTTTCACTTGACTCACGTCTGAATGGTTTTTCTTGTTATCAGCAAAGCTCATAATAAACGTGACGTTTAGACAGCGTGTGTTTGTGAGTCACGTGAAAGGGTTTTGTCACGGATGCTGTGGAAAGCATCGGATCTTCTGTCTTCCTCGGTCCGAACCGCCGCTGCTGTCTGATGATTTTCTCTTCGTGTGTTTTTCCGCCGCGTGCATCTTCAGTTGTCAGTGTCTTGTAATGCTTGAAAAGAAATGTATAAAGACAAATATAAACTCAATAACATATTTAAAAGTGTTCTATATATTCAAAGTGTATGTTTAAACTATTTTTATACTTGTGTGTGGCACACGTGTTCGTTCACATGTATACACACACGTTTTTGTTGTCAAATCTGACAAAGTTTGTCAGTAACGTCAGGGACTGTTAAAATGTGTTTCGAGAGTCTAACACAAGTAAGCAATGATGGCCGTCGCTCACTGATGTCGTGTTCATGTCGAGGGTGGGACGGGCGTGACTTATACCCTCCCACCCAAACGGGTCGCGTCCCGTTCTATATCTGCAGGGAATATTTCAATCATAAAACATTAATATGAACCATCTGATGTTAAAAACAAGAAAAAATGCTCGTACATTTCACTGTAACTCTGAGACACGGCCGCCTTGTGAATCGTACAGAATGTGTTTTCATGACGTTCTGACCCTTCACACGAGTAGCTGACATGAACATGATGTTTTGTTTAGATTTGATATGAATGTTTTATTATATAGCAAGTTTATTATATGATTGTGTTTGTTTGTCATCTTCAGTAGTCCTGCAGTGTGACATTAATGCTCAAATATTCCATGTAGTTTTCTCGACGAATATGAGCTCATAGAAACATGCATGCTAATATGACACGTGTGGTGTGAAATGTGTTTAGTTCGAGTCGCACTGCAGGACGAGAAGATGCCTAAAAGCTTTTTCAGAGTGTTGCCATAGAAGAAGCTTTTTTGGTTCCTCAAAGAACCATCTCTTTCGTTCTTACTTTTTTATAATATGAAGAACATTTTTCGCCACAAAGAACCTGTTGTGAAACAGAAAGGTTCTTCCGATGTCAAAGGTTCTTTATGGAACCGAAAGGACCTTTTGATGCACCTTTGTTTTTAAGAGCGTAGGAGCAAAAACCTTTCGGAGGAATATGAAAATCTCTGTATTATAAACCGGGATTGTTGTTTAGTTCATGAACTGCTGTCGAATGTCCAGAAAGGATGGAACTCAAGTAGAACTTAAATGAAATAGTTGTAAGATATTGTGTGATTCTGGGATTGCTTTGAGTAGACCAGCAGATGCTGATGGCCGTTGTCTTTTCTTTCAAAGGTGATGAATTAAATCTCCTTCAATAGGCCAAATGACATCATTTATCATCCGTCCGTATGGATCCACCAAAAATAACTGGCACACCCCATTTTGACACGTTTGCGTCATTACTCGGGACGATGAGATGTCTTTCAGCTTCATGTTGTCTTTGAGCTCTTAAATAATTTGTGAGATATGAACAGGTGGAAGATTGGTGTGTGTTTATCGTGGCTCGGCTGAAGATAAACAGATCTGGTGACATCACACCATATGGTGATCAAAGACCTGCTGACAAACCTTCAGGCTTTACTGATCCGAGCCAAGAGAAGAGTAAACACACATTCATTCGTGTATTATAAAATGCATTTGTGACGGAACTGAAATAGCATGTGAAAGTGTTTCCTGAGAGAACGTGAGCGTTCTGATGAGATTCTGCTGAATAATTTGATATCTGACACACATTTAAAGTGTGTCACAGCCTGAAGAGCAGATCTCTCCTCTTTATCAGTCATATAAATGATATTATTATGATTAAGTTTCAGGTGATGTGAAGTGTTTGGTTGTAGGGATGCTGATCTGTCCATCGGTTGATGTCAAATAAAATTCATTTCTTTCATTCATTCATGTCACAGAACTCTGACAGGCAATAGAATTAACATTGACACTCTATTATCAAATATCAGACGCACTGTTGTTTGATGAAACCAAACCAAGGGCTTTTAAGAGACATGTCTTAATGAAACTTGTTATGATCTTGTTGCATGTCTGTGTTTCCAGTGAAATAAATCCACTGAGAGGAGAATTATCAGAGCCATCGGTCTGTCTTTATCTCTTATAATCTCTGATCTCTCACTAATGACACCGTCTATAAAGTAATCCCATTACCCATTACTGATTCACAAATGCCGGACAATAGAAATTCAACAGTTCAAACATAAATGATCATTAAACACAAACAAGTCTTTATCTTTACAGAAAAAACTATAAATAACAGGCTCATGCAAAGCATTCTGGGAACCGAAATTGAAGAAAGAAAACTGAAAAAGGTTAATGTGGATTTCAGTTTCCCAGAATGCTTTGCATGAGGCTGTTCTTAATTGTGTTTTTCACTATTGTTTAATAATTTAATAATAATATTGTTTAATAATTTGTATTATTCATTTATCTTTGAACAAACTGTTGCCAATAAATGCAACTAACAACAGCAAAATCGTTTACAGTGTAGTTTTCAATACATTTTATTATGACTAACGCTTTTGAAATACTTTATTTAAATTGCATTCAAATTTTACATTCAAAGATTTGTTAAAAGTGTTCAGTTTGTAATGTTTTTAAGAGTCATGAGAAACTGTAATTCAATTAAAATGAAGAGTAATCCCTTAACATGAAAGGTTGTTTAAGAGTCAATTTACAGTAAATAATCCATCACACACAACACAGATCCTGATATGTGTTTAAAGAATGCAGCTTTTGTGTAAAGTTTTAATAGGCACAGCAGATAAAAAGCTCTCTGTGAATTTAAGCAACAAATGCATCATACTGTACATGACAACAAATGTTAAAAACAATATAAATTGGCAAAAACAACTCAATCCCATTGTTGTCTTGCACCAGCATGCTCACGTAACCCCAAAACACCATTTGGCACATTGCAAAGTCTTACTTTAGGTTATTTCACTGCCACAAACAAAAAAATATTTAAACTAACCACAAACATCAGATCTGCATCATATCCCAGTTTACACCGGTAACCTGAATCTGTCCACAGAAACATCTAGAACATGACTGTATTTTGTCCTCTTTACTAAAGTGTTTAAATAAACGTCAAGCAGTCTGTAAAATATCATCAACGAATGCTGGTATTACAAGATTTATAAGTTCCTTTTGTACAAATATAAAAAGATGACAATTACAGTATAAGTGGCATCCAGAAAGATTTCATTTGGTCAAAAACGACTTCACATGTGTATGGAAGAAAGCAAGAAACCATACGTCATTCACGTGTTAAAGGAGACTCCAACACAAAATGAAGATTCTCTCATCAAGTTGTTCCAAATCTGGATTAATTCTGATGAACAGAAAGACAGATTTTTGGAAGAATGTTTGTAACTAGAGATGCACTGATACGAACATTTTGGCCGATAACGATTACCGATGATTCTTTAGCATTAGAAGCCAACAACCGATATATTGTCTGATATACAGTTTCTCTAGATATTAATACAACATTTCCTAAAACTTAAACAAAAGGCAAAAAGCTTTTATCTGAAAACATTGACTGCAGAACACAAGGAAACCGTTAGTTCTCTTTTCCCCTGAATATCACGTATCAAGTCTACTTTACACCAGTTAATGATCCTTCAAACTTTTCTGATATATTTTTATTTCATAAACAAACTATAGATGTTCTTCCAGAGCAACCCAGAGAAATGTTCTTGATATCCACGAGTCTAACAGGTCTCAAGACTCAAACATTATGCTTTTATTATTATAATAACACATTCATAAATACTGAATCTACATCAACAATGTTTTGCTAATATCAGTAAGGGAATGATCCCGACAGAAAGACACAACTGTTCTGGAAGTTTAACCAGAGGAAAATATTTATGATTTATCGCTATAATATATCAGCCTACATTTTATTATCGATGTGGCCGGTTATTTATCGTGCATCCCTACTAGCGACAGACATTTCTGTGACTCATTGACTGCCATAGTACGAAAAATGTAAATAGAAGTCAAAGGTTCCCCAGAACTGTTTGCTTTTCTAAATTCTTTAAAATATCTCATTTTGTGTTCAACAGAAGAAAAATATCTATACAGGTTTGGCACAACTTGAGGGCGAGTAAATCATGACAAAATCCTTTTTTTCTCAATTGTTAAAACCATAATGCTGTGTTTTTTTTCACAGGGTCACGCTGTTTAGCAAATGCCATAGCATTCTGCAAGATAAACACACACACGCACGCACACACACGCACGCACACACTACACGGCAGGTTTATAAAGCTACAGTATGGCATCAGTTATTAATTCAGCCAGAGACCATCCAGGATAAAAATATACAAATAATTCCACAGACATTCAGAAACTTTGTTCTTTAAAGAAATGTGTCATGAGTGCATTGCATAAGTTTCATGTTATAGTTGCGTGTGAGTTCTGTGTACAGTAATAATGGTGTGTGTGTGTGTGTGTGTGTGTGTGTTGGAGGTCTACGAGCACATAATGAGTGAACCGCTCTCGTCTGTTTCTCGGCTCTTGAAGGATGAATGAGCTTCTTCTAAATCCAAAACAACATCCAGCAGATGAGCGGTGACGGCTCGTGCACGTTCACACCGGTCCTGTACAGAAACTAACACACACACACGCGAGGAACAGTGAGAGTCACACACTGCGTACTTTCTGTCACTGCCTTAATGTGACGGAGTGCATCTGACCTGATGATGGGTCATTGGTCTTCGCTGAAGTCACTTCCTGTTCTGCTGTTTCCACTTCCTGTGTGTCCAGGTATTTCTTCCTGTGTCAGAAACACGTGGAGCATGATGAAGCTTTTTGACAGTCAGTTGTCATGATGATAATAGTTTTTGTTGAAATTCTATTATTTCTCTATAAGCTTTTCTTCTTTCAGCACAAGAGTGACACCTGCTGGAGGATTGCCGTTCTGCAGCAGATATCAGGTCTGTTCACACACCTGAGTTTGTCTCGGCCCTGCAGAAGTTCTTTATATATGATCTGTGTTTCAGCATCTGGATCCAGCGGGTCGCTCCAGTCAGCCAGAGTCACAGCAGAATGAGTCCGACTGCAGCCCGTGGCTGACACACACACACACACACACACACATCTTTGTTCATCACCCATTGTATATCATAAACATTCAGAAAATAGAGAACCATTGGGAGATCAAGAGAAACTGAAAACCTAAACACACTTGTATAACATTACTGTGCCGGTCAGTACCATGGTAAAGTGATGATGTCACATTTGAATATTTCAGTACCCTACCTGTGCCGTCTGGCTGTAAGCAGCAGGTCCATTTGTTACCGCGGTAAGCCCCGGGGTGAAATGATGGAAGCATGTTGTCATTATAAATACCGACCTTCCTGATCGCTGACAGCCACTGATTCAGATCATTCACATTCTGCAACACGCACACACGGACACGCTGGTTATAGTGAGTCATGAAACACATAGAGTAGTAGAACACGTGTACGTATGTGTGTGTTCATGTAGACCGCATGAGTGTGTGTGTTTCACCTTGCACTGCAGATATGTGGTTTGTAGTCGTCCTTCTGTATCTTGTGTTACGACCTGCATGACGTTCTGGAGCTGAAAAGCGTTTTCATCCACTCGCTCCACAGCACACACACACTGGATGGGTATTGAAGTGCGCATCTGTAACACAAACACACACACACACACACACACACTGTTTACAATGAAAGACTCTCGCATGTTACATGTGTGTTCATGTGTGTGTGTTTGTGTCAGACCTGCCAGTCGGGGCTCTTGGCGTAGGACAGCGTCTCTGAGCTCAGCCAGAAGTATCGTTTCTTAAAGGCCAAGCGTTTGATGAGCTGTGGACCTGCTGCCGTGTGTTTCTGCATGAATCCTTCCTTCACTGTGACTGAAGGTAAGAACACAGCACGCTGAGGAGCTCCACACACTGCACAACACAACACACTCTCTCAGGGCATTGTCATGTGGTTCTGCAGTAATAACAGTGAGCTTGACCAGGTTCTGCTTTACTGCAGTGCTTCAGTACAGACAGCAGGTGGTGCACTAGTCCACACACACCAACATGCGTGTGTATCAAATGTCACTTCACACACATGTACAACTGACTGTGAAACATGACAACAGCAAACCTTGATCAAATTTTAACGCTGTCATTTGTCTGTTCTAACATGCTTTTAACTAAACACACGCACACACATGCATACTGTATGTTTTATTATCTCCGTGGGGACAGTCCATAGGTGTAATGAGTTGTATACTGTACAAACTGTATATTTTATCCCATAACCCAACCCCTAAACCTAAAGATCCTAGAAATGTATTTTAGATTTTCAAAAATTATCTTTTATATTTATAAGCTTTTGTGCCCGTGAGGACGTCAGTATTGGTCCCCACAGTGACACAAGTCCCCATGAGCTGGTGAGGATTCAGGTTTAGATCCCCACTAACATATACAAACCAAGTCCCCACACACACATTTTGATATCTTTGTGGAGACTTGCCATAGACGTCTATTGTTTAAATACTCAGCTAAAGGTCACACACAAATGCATACACACTCAAATGCATACACACACAAATGCATACACACTCAAATGCATACACACACAAATGCATACACACTCAAATGCATACACACACAAATGCATACACACTCAAATGCATACACACTCAAATGCATACACACACAAATGCATACACACACAAATACATACACACACAAATGCATACACACGCACATACATACACACACAAATGCACACACACGCACATACATACACACAAACATACACATGAATGATGCTCAGATGATGTGGATTACAGATGAGAAGTTTCTTTATACACAAAACAAACACATGTAACATCCAATAATTAAATGATCTATAAATAATGTTTAAGCCATATTTGTTGTCATGGTAACGTGTTGCTGGGGTCTGATGTTTGTGGGCATGTTCAGCAGCAACTCACCGCTGTCATACTCGATGTCTATAAGTTTGTCGAGGAAATCTTTAACAGAGGAGACGCTGCAGAGAATGATGGAGTGCAGAGGAGTCATCCACTGTTCCTTCCCATGACCCAACTGAAGACCTAAATTACCCACACTCTGAAGAGCCTGAGAGAGAGAGAGAGAGAGAGAGAGAGATCAGCACCAGTGTGAGAGTGTGTGTGTGAGTGTGTGAGTGTGTGCGTGTGTGTGAGTGTGTGTGAGTGTGTGTGTGTGTGTGTTGGACCTTGGCGAGCAGCAGCAGTGTTCTGCCGGTGCGTGTGTCTGCGTGATGTTCTCTCAGCTGGAAGAGTTTGGGTGACAGGATGGCCGGAGCGAACAGACGCAAGAAGAAAAACCCACTGATGGCCAAATACTTCACATCCTGCCGAGAGAGAACACACACCTGACATTACGTCACATCAGACACCAGACCAGATCAGACATTTAATGAACATCTACCTCGTTCTCTGGTTCTGGAAACTGTTCCTCCACCCGTTTATGAAGCTGTTTGAACACAAGCCTCATGACAGGAGGACACTGGGAAACAGAAGTGATGACGGCTTCCATGATGATGCTCAGATACGTCTGTAACAGACCCACACTGCTCTCCCGGATCTCAGCCTCAGACACCGAACCTTTGAAGGAGATCCGTCTGGACACATGATGTTCACATCATTCAGTTTAGAAACGTACGGATGTTTTATCAAAGGTAAATGAAATTCACTCATCGTGTGATGCTCGCTGACATTTTACAGGTGGAAACAGCGAAAGCGCTATTTATACAAGTTTTGAAAGTTCTCTTCTGTTGCCTGGCAACATCTCTTCTTTGTGTGTGTTTTTTATCCACTGATACAGCCGTGTGTGTGTGTGTGTGTGTGCGCGCACCTGGAGCGGCTGAGGTCTATCTTGCACGGATCGAGCTCGATGTATTTCTTCTCCTCAAAGATGCGATTGATGATGGGCTTTAGAACTTCATGTAAGTACAGCATCCCCACAGCCTGACACACAAACACACATCACACTGCAGCCCGCACACACATGTACACACTGTACACACACACAGTTATATTAAACACACACCTTCATGAACTGCTCCATTGCTTTAGAGGCCAGTGAGTTTGAGCGGAACAGCGTGTTTGGATCTGCTGTTGGGATCATACAGAAAACAACAAGAGAACATTATTCATCTGTTCATAAACAATCATCCACACCAGTGCTTCTCAAACTGAGGGCCCCTCATCAATTGTATGAAATCAAGTATCAGAAAACAGACCCCCGACCAGAATAATTGATGTTCCAGCATTGTATAACTGAATGTGTTATTGGTTTAAGATAAAAGTCTTTATTTGGGGGGCCGCATAGCAATAAACAAACAGGGCCAATTCACAGAAAAGAAAGTGAAGTGAAAACTCATCCGTTCATGCTTCTGTCTCAAACAAGACAAAATATCTGACAGTGGCATGAGACTTACGTGGTGGGACAGATTACCCAAAAATGTCCTCATTTACTCGCCCTCAGGTTGATTAAAACCTGTATGAATGTCTTTGTTCTGCTAAACACAAGGGAAGATATTTGGAAGAATGTGAGCAACCAAACAGATCTCATCCCACATTTACTGTCATAGTAGGGAAAAAAATACTATGAGAGTCCTTGGTGGTCCTTGATTCTTCCAAATTTCTTCCTGTGTGTTCATCAGAACAAAGACATTTATGCAGAACAAATCAGCAGCCATATCCCTTGGTTGCCCACTGGAGCTAAGCAGGTCTGAGCCTGGTCAGTACCTGGATGGGAGACCTGCTGGGAAAACTAGGTTGCTTCTGGAAGAGGTGTTAGTGAGACCAGAAGGGTGTGCTGCTCACTCTGCCGTCTGTGTAGGTCCTAACGCCCTGTACTCTCAAAAAGCACTGCCCTTTGAGACGATGAGACTCTCTGTGGTCATTAAAAATCCCAAATTTGCCCATTCGCCTCTGTACATCATGGCCTCCGAATCATCCCTATATGGACCAATTCTGACTCTTGTCTCCTCTTCACCAATAAGTCTGGCGCAATGTGGCTGCCATCGCATCATCCAGGTGGATGCTGCACATTGGTGGTGGTTGAGGAGAGACCCCCGTTCAATGTAAAGCGATTTGAGTGCCCAGAAAAGCGCTATATAAATGTGATGTATTATTATAACTCGAATGTGAGCAAATAATGACAGAATTTTCATTTATGGGTGAACTTGCCCTTTGAGTAAAGGTCAGTGGTGTTTGCAGGTCAAAAAACAAATTTTGGTCACAATGAGCCGACTCTTTTAATCTTCTGTCACTCACTGGCCCATCTTTAGACCGTCCGGGTCATTTAATCAAACTGCGTCATGTGGAGTTGCTATGGAAACTTGGATACTTTGTTTATCAGAGACACAAACATAAACACCAGCCGAGGGTGAAAAATCCCACGCGCTTACTGTGAGAAAAACAACATAAATGTGAGAGAGAGAGAGAGAGAGATAGAGGGAGTCTGTGTGTAAATATGGCCGGTCCGAGGTTATCACACACGTACTGGTGTTGTGGACTTCTCGGGTGTTGAGATAATCCAGGAAGGGCACGATGAGACCTTGGCCGAGGTAAATCTTTACCAGAGTCATGGCGATGTCCTGACGGCTCTCTCCTGTTGTGATCTCCTCCAGTAAAGTCAGCGGTGTGGGCTCATTCACCTGACAACAGGATCAGACTACAGTCACAATCCAATACTTCAGTCACGTTCGTGCAACTGGAATCTGAATGACAAGTAGCTGCAGGAACAGGCACATCTGGACAGAAAACTCAAGTGTGTGTGTGCGTGTGAGTCTGTGTGATGTACCTCAGATGGAGAAATGACGGCCTCCACCAGCAGATGTATCAGGGGCTGATAATACACAGAGGGAAGAATTCTCTCCTCCACCAAACGCACCTTCAGACGCAACGCACCCAGCTTTCCCCTGACACACACACACACAGAGAGAGAGAGAGAGAGAGAGAGAGAGAGAGAGAGAGAGAGAGAGAGAGAGAGAGAGACAGACAGGTGATGCTCATTGTGCAGGTGTGCTCACACAACTTAAACTTCTCATTTATTATTTATTCTCAACACAAGCCCTGAGAAATACAGTAACATGATGTTCACGTGTTTACATTTACTACAAGTATAACATTTTGCCTACACAAATCAACTGAAAACACAACACAATATTCTCAGTGGAGATTGTGACATAAATGTGCACAAAAAGAAGCTTGAGACACTATTTGTAGGTATGTTTTATATCTAAAGTGACTGTGTGTTTACCCAGCGTCATCCTCCATGTTTCCCAGAGGCTGCAGGCGAAACCATCCCTTCAGTACAGGAGTTTGGTACAAACATGAGAGAGGAATCTCCACCTAAACACACACACACACACACACACATGTTCTGATGTGTTGTTAAGAGACACAATGACATCAGAGTGAGTCTCTGTGTGTTTCTGTGGGTGTTGCATTAACTAAACAGAATCAATAAGACACAAACATCTCTCTCTCTCTCTCTCTCAGCAGCGGGCCATGACATCACACAGCAAACGATGGCTTCTGAAATGAACCTCTGTCTTTGAATGAATTTGAGGTTTATTATTCTACGCTGTGATCTGCACGGATGTCGAAAGAAATTCTGCTAGTCAGGAACCATTCAATGGGTTTTAAAACCTTGTCTTGTTTTCTATTACCCATATCTAAAGTTAAACATTCTTAGATCAACTTACATTTACTTGAGAGATAAAATATCTTGAGATATGATCTCTTGTGTTCGGACAAAAGTTTAGGCTTTAATGCAAATAAAATATCTGCCAATGGTGGTTTGTCTTGCACCATTTTTATTCCGAAAGCAAGACTTACAGTCATATCTTATGTCATCGTGCTTCTCAAATAAAAAATATATCTTGATTTAAAGAATGTGTAGATATTTCTAATCGAAAATATATGTGTACTTTTAGCTGTGTATTCACATTGTTCATGTTGTTTTTGTTATTCCTGAGAGCTGCTTAACATCCTTTCTTTGCTTATAAACAATAAAAGAAAATGTCTTTTCTACATTAGGCAAGAAACATTATACTTTATATGATGATGAGACATGATGAGCGCTGAGGTGACACTGATATTATACTCCTGTGAATTATTTAAAGTGTGTTCTCACCTTCCCCAGGAAATCATTCCTGCCCACCATATCCCAGTCCCAGACCTCCACCATGATGTTTCCATCGGCATCATCTCCACCTTCATTCAAACACAACTCCAGATGTTCATCCCAGTGCGGGAAACGTGTTTTCTTGATGATCTGACACAAACACACACGCACACACAATGAAGAAGCTGTTATGAGTTATTTCAGTGATAGCTTGATGTCCTTCCAGCAGCGATGCCCAACCAAATGCACACTGTGGACTTTTTCACTTTTATTAAAAGTTTATATTAACTTGTAAACTCTTTTCCATTTATTTTTAAATAATTGTTATTTATTTTGTTTTTCCACACAGAATAATCTTCCATCAGCTGTATTGAACAACGAGTGATGATCTCACCGATGTCTCAACGCTGAGATTGTTGAAGATGATTCTCGTGAATGGATCAGACGTCCCGGTAATATCACGTGGTGCCAAATCTCTGTGAGAAATAAAACACACACAATTCAAGCTGCATGGTGATGGGATGGTTGTGAGATCACAGCTTTCTCTCTTCAGACCCAATGAAGCAACTTAAACACGCCTTCGCTAAAAATATAACATAAACAGAAAAACATCATCACCGATGAAATCTCTATTTAAAATCTTGGTAACGCTTTACATTAAGGTACCCTTAATAAAGCATTTATAAATGTGTGTAGTAATGATTAATATGTCATTTACAAATGCATTATAAAGCAGTTATAACTGCATGAATAAAAAGAGGGATTCTAAGGAAATACCTGCCAAATAGTGAGCAATGTTTTACTCGCATGTTATAAATGCCTAATAAATACATTTATTCGCAAGCAGATTGATTATTATCTTGATGTTGTTTGTAATATAGGCGTCAGACTGGACACTGTAGGCTGTTCTGTTGTTTCTTTTACCTGCTCACTATTTGGCAGGAATTTCGTTAGAATCCCCCTTTTCATTCATGCAGTTATAACTGCTTTATAATGCATTTGTAAATGACTTACTAATCAAATTTATAAATTAAAAAAAATATCCAAACTATCCAATCTTTCTGCTAGACTGTGTTGAAAGTTCTGGCATGAAACTCTAGATGGCGCAGTCCTAAAGTCTAAACCAATCTGACATAATAACTTGACTACACGGGGCAGCTGATTGTTTCCTTCCGTATCAGTAGCCAATGAGCTTTCTGCTCTACATTTAAATCTCTGCTAGTGATTGTTGTAGCGGTTCAGCGCGTTTCAGAAACCCTCCTCCTTCCCCAACTCCACATGCATAGATCTGCTACAGGGTGATGTACGCACACAGGGTTTATTCATATATGTGTCATATGTGCACCAGCAGCAGTCCTTATATGCACACAGCAGCTTGTTGTGGATATATTTATATGTCACGTACACTACCGTGCTAAACCTGAACTTAAATAGAGACCAAATCTCCACAACGACCCAAAATGTGCACAGATTTTGATCTAAAACAGTTTACATTCAATTATTTTAATATCAGAGGATCTGTTCTATGCTTTAATAACTCTATACTCATACAGTCCACTTGTTTTCCATCCTTCACATTGATGCCGAAGATGTCAGGAGGAAGAACTGAGGAACCATCAGGCTCCATCAGTCTTTAGAAAGAAGATTAAGATGAAGAAGAGCGATCTCTCTGTCTCACCGAGCCTCGATGATGTGACACTTCAGACAGGTTCTGAGAACATCTCTGTGCAGCTCCAGAGCCAAATGAATCTCGCCCTGAATCTCTTCATCCGGATCAACACGAGTCAGATTCAACCAGTTATCTAAACCTACAGGAGTGAAACAACACCTTCACACACAGGCATGACATTAAAGAATAATCTCAACAATGAGCTCAGATTCAGCTCGTCTGCAATCAAACATCGATATTATTGAAGATCTAAATATGGAATCAAACATTTCTCATCCAATTGACTCAAATCCAGATGATTTCACCTCGACAATCTATGTTCATTTACACCTCCAGACCCTTCATTCACTCCTCACTTATACTCTCTGTTTTTATATCCTTCAGGAGAAACATCTGAGAAACTGAGAACTCTGTCGGATCTCTTGAGCTATGACAGACCAACATCGAAGCAATAACATGTTTTCTATGTTTGAATGATGTGCAGTATGTTGACTTGGGTTTATAGTCGTGATAAATCAGACGTCTGAGATTTGAAAACTCTTCCCATGATCCTGTGGGTGAGTCAGTCGTGACAGGCGGCAGTGATTCATGCAGGGCAAGTGCATGCTGGGTAAAGATGAGAAAGACTCTGTGGAGTGGCGTGGTCACTAATACTGTACAGAACATCACATGTTTTTCTCATAAGAACGAGAAACTCCTCCGCATCAGATGAACAGACCTCTCTCTTACTGACTTAAACACATACACGCTTATTTTAATATGGGACTTTATACTTTATTGCAAACAGTGGAAGTAATTGTTTTCTTATTTTCCTCTATTCTAGAATGAACAATATAATAAAATACAAAATAACAAATGTATGAATAAATGACATTTTCCATAAATCGCATTATAATAAGAAGATGGCCAGCAGCAAGACAACGTTTAGATGTGAAATCAGATCATTCATCTGAACCACATCACAGAAGAACAACATCTGACTTTACCTTTAGGTTGAGCCGCGATCATTTCTTTCCTCAGAGAGATTTTCCCGATCACATCATCATGACTGTGACATCAAAAAGACAATTACTGCCAGCATACGACATGTCAAATACAGACATAGAATGTAGACACACAACTATAATTGTGATTTAATAAGACAAATCACGTGAACATGAAAGAAAGAATCTGCATTTCATTTATCTGTCCGTGTGACACGTCGGTGCGCTCGTGTGCGTGTACATCAGAGTTCTGCATCAACACTTAAACACTCCAAGAGTCGATCTCATGGCATCGGAGAGCGTTCAGATGTCATTGTGAAGAGAAAAGTGAGATCTGTTGGACTGTCAGCTGTTAGTTTACTCATCCGATCTCACACTTTTACACTCGGTCCTTCTGTAAGAAGGTTTCATAAGCACCCTTTAAACTGACATCTCTGTCAGAATCCTCCCACCCTCAAATCACTTCAAACTTCTGTGACTTGTTCCATATTTCATACGATGAAATGCATGATGATAGCTGAGTGTCAGGTTCAGATGCAATTTTGCTTTTGTTTTACTAAATGATATCATCGGGTTGGGATTTGACCTCCTCCTGCTCAGTTATTGAAAACAAGCTCTACACGATGACAAATGACCGCCGCAGGTGATCGCTCAAAAAACTCAAAGCACATTTTATTACCCAATGGTGTCCTCGTCCATCACATAGAAGGTGAGCGAGTGGAAGCCGGTGGGCAGATGAAGGGAATATTCTTCCCCCCAGAATGGATTAAGGTTCTTCCAGATGGTCGCTGTTCTGGATGGATCACAGCAAAAAACCTTTCATTTGTTAAAAAATACTGTTGCCAAGGTTCCACCTTTAGGCAGTTCACGTCAAGCTGAGTTTGTGAATTTGCCTGGATACAGAAACCATTTAAATGACTATACGTGGACGATGATGGAAAACAATCAATCGGTTCTCCCCGTTTCTCAAAGGGACGCTTGATCATTTCCATTTCAAAAGACACAAAGCGTTTTAAATATGCACCACACCAGGTGTGCAGAATCAAATATACAGCATCTAAAAGACGAACACACACACATTTACTAAACACACAAATCATTTTGTTTCGTTGGAGGGGGTCTTCCAATTATTTAGTTGATCTCCATGGTAATGGTATGATGCTGTAAAGAGCTGATGCGCGATGATGATACAGAAGAAATATTTGTATGTGTGCATGCATGCGTGCGTGTGTGTGTGTGTGTGTGTGTGTGTGTGTGTATAACCAGAATCACAGTAGATGACAATCCACCATTAACACAACAGTATCAGTGTGAACAGGTAAAGAATGATAAAGGTCCCTGACCATCTTTATTCTGTTTTCATTAAATTTTTTCTATTTTTCCTTTACTGGAAAGCACATTGGTCAACGGTTGTGCGATATAAATAAATTGTCATTGTCATTATGTCTATAACCAAACTAGCAGACCACAACATTATGCATTATAAATGTTAAATGATTACAAAATGTTTCAAGCATTATTGTTCACACGTGTGATCTCATGTTTACTTAATTTTCTAAATAAGGACATAACATGGATTTATATTTAATAAGAAAACATAAATACCACAAACGCATTCTAATATACAATAACGAACTAAACCAAACCCGTACATATAAGAAACCGTTTTGCAAACAAAATGTAGATTTAACGAAACAAGTTAAACAATCGTAGTCTATTCAATAAGTCAGACAAAAAACACACTCAGGTAAGAAATAAAGACTCACCTGGCCACAACTTCATTGTCAACTTTGATGATACAGTACGGATCACTGGTCCCAGAACTGTAAAACATGTCAAGAGCATCCATCACTTCACACGCACTTCACAAACACATCTAAGACTAAACAGACAATAGACGTACACGTCTTTAGCGGGCAGATTTCTTCCTTCAACGATGCGAAAGTACAGAGAGCTGTTTCTGGCCATGATCAATGATCGATATCATGACACTGATAATAGCGACGCGTCTCTCACTGACGCTCCTGTTGCGCGCTGCGCGTCAAACACGCACATGAGAGACGCAGTGGGTTACAGCTCGAGCCTTCAAACCTCACAAGACCAGGTGATCAAAACATGGCAAACATCTCAGGACAGTTCTGGAATACCTGAGTGTAAAACATCTGCATTCATCACCGAACAAAATAATGACAATACAATTAAGAAATCCGTTTAAGAGGAGAGGACTATCCTCCACAGAATAATGAGATGCTGCTCTGATAAGATCCACACTCTGTGTTTCACGCAAGATGCGCGTGTGTAAATCCACGCATGAATTCACGTGCTATTCCGTATAATTGATCTCGTGTCCACATCCACATCACCGGTTATAAGCTATCGGTGTGTTTTCTGTTCGGTCAGATGACAGAAGACACGGAGAGTCGTGATCCTCCGGTGTGCGCTCACATCATGAAGAGAATGAATGAGATGATGATTCTGTGTAAACAGCGACATCTGCTGGTGAGCGCTGCGCAGTGCAGAGAGATCAGAATCATCGGACAGGTTTGATCGATCAGACACTGGAAATAAGCAGTGTATCAAAAAGAAGCTCTAGTTTTCCAATAAATAAATACTAATAAATATAATATGTATAAGAAAGCTAAATCATTTGGGTAGAAACATTATAAACTAGCGTGTGAATATTTAATCAGCAGACGCGTTTATAAACAACATCAAATAAAATAACGAAGCGATTCACCTTAAGTTGCCATTAAAGTGCAAAGATGCAAAGTTTTAACCATTTATATCTATGGTTTTAAGAGTATGGTGAACAGAGAACTAGAGATGTAAAATAATTTCAGTAGTTTATAATAGTAGAGAAGGGTAATATTAATACTAGAATCTAAGAAATATATTTGTGGGATAAAATCGTAAGGAACAAGAAAACGCTCAGGCACATGAAGGGGCACTCCTGTGCGCTGGAGGACCCCAGACGCATGCGCAATACATGCGCGTGTATTCAAAACAATCACACTACACGTATGTTCATATTTAAGCTTAACACACCACATACATTCTCGTTCAAACGTTACAAAGGTGAGGTCACTCACAACTTAATCATGTTTAAATGATGTTTATGCAGTTTTTTATAGCGATTATTTACCTTGAAAAAGTAGTCAACAGCATTACAAACATATATACAAATCGATCTGTATGTTAATGCAACCGGCATTTTTCGGGAAACATCTATCTATCCATCTTTACACACGTCATTGCAATTTGTCCCAGCTATCCTCTGTTATGACGTATGTGTGGATTAATGTTAAACGTAATATTGACGTGTGTTCATACATGAGCATGGCTTATCATGTCATCATTAGAGTGTTTTATAATGAACAGAGTTTATTTCCAAAAAGAGCTTTTTTATTGTTCATTCCAATTAACGGACTTCAATTAACTTGATGTTTATTGTTGTTGTGTGATGTTTGGGACCCAATGAAGAAGAGTACATGTTTTGATTCAAGCCATAATAACTCAACAAATACAGTTAACAATACAACACAATAAAAACATGAGAACATAATAAAACATATGATTTGGGCTTTTAGGAAATAAACTCTTCATTTGTTTCTCAGAAAATACATTCTGAATGGGGGATGGACACATACAGTTTGAGTGATGATCAGTCTGACGCTGCTAGACAACAGGAGAGACATTATTACCTGCTGTCAGAACTTCAGACGCTGGTGAAGGACCTGCCCAGGTACATGCATCACCCCATCACATCACATCTCTAGCTGTGTGATGTCATTCTTTGATGTCAATAGGCTTTTGTAAACGTGGATCTAAAAGACCAATTGTCTTTGTGGAATGTGCATATTGATCAGGTAGAGGAAATAACACTTCTCAGAGTGACATTAGACAGCAGGTTAAAGTGGTCAAAACAGATTGAAGTTATGGGAAGAGGCATGTCAGACATTAATAGATGCACAACATTTTTACCACAACATTGCATTGCTCAAATTGTACAAAGAATGGTTCTTCTTACTCACTTAGATTATTGTCCAGGAGTGTTGTCAAGTTCAGCAAGCAATGATTTGAATAAGCTACAATCAGTCCTGCACGACTCATCTTAAATTGTAATCAAAGGGTCATATAAATGAAATGTATTGGACTTTAGCTTGGTTATTGGTGAAGGATAGGATGATAATGTCCCTGCTTTGTTTTGTTGAATATATTTCTGTGTCTAGAATTGTCCTGTATTGTCAACAGGCGTGGATCAAAAGGATGTTTTTTACTTCCTGTTTCAAAAACCAATGCAAGGCAACGAAGTGTAATATATTGAGGAATGATTTTCCATCAGATATTACATATTTGTTTTTAAGTAAAATGAGATTCAAAAAATCTTTAAAGGTATATTTAATGAAACAATGTATTACAAATGGTAAGTCTTAAATGTTTGTATCTTTTATTAACTTGATGTTTATTGTTGTTGTTTGATGTTGTTTTGTATTTTATACTTGTTGGGACCCCTGGAAGAGTAGCCACTACCTAGTTAGTGGCTAATGGGGATCAGAATAAAAAAATTAATGTGTTTGTTTGCTTCAGCTCATTTCAGCAGCGCCTGTCGTATACAACGCTCAGCGATCTCGCTCATGCTCTCATCGACGGGACTGTGTATGAAATAGTTCAAGGACTGCTGGATATTCAACACCTGACAGAGAAAAACCTCTACAACCAGCGACAAAAACTACACAGTGAACACAGAGGTGTGTCTCTACAGCTCTGACTGTTCTTGTGAGGATTTTAGTTCTTATTACAAACATTAGTTTGAAAACTACTGTGTCTGTGAGGGTTTTCACAAATTCAGCTTCATAAGTGTGTATGTGTGGCTATGAGATACTGGAAATAAGGAGCTATTATTGTCTGTCCGTCTGTTTGTCTCAGCACTTAAGCAGGATTTGGTTCGAAAACACAGACAAGCTCTGCAGACGTGCAAGTCTCATAATGTGGCCGTTCTGAAAAGTAACCAGCGAACTGAAACCGAGGTAAATCAATCTGTGTGTGTGTTTATATAATCACGCATCAAATACTTACTCACTCTTCTGTGTTTCAGGCTCTGGAGCAGCGTGTGAGAGAAGAGCAGAGGATGATGGATGAGAAGATTATTGCTGAAATGGATCAGAAGGTTCTGGACCAGCAGAACACACTGGAGAAAGCAGGTGTATCTGGATTCTACATCACTACTAACCCACAGGTTATACTCAGTTTCTCTTTATCTCTCTTAAAGCCACAATATGGAATAATTTTGTTATAAAATATCCCAAAATCCCTTGCAGAGTGTGATGTATTTCATGCAGTTGTGTACTTACTGGATTCCAAATGTTCCCAAGAATGTGCAAATCCAGAGAAATTCCTATTCAAACTAATGTCCCGTCCCTGGGACAATGCAGAAGTGCTTATACAGCATCTGGGACGCAGCGTCTGTTTTTCTGTTATTATGGATCACGATGACTCTTTGGCGACTAAAGGAAACACAAACGAGCGTAAATGTAGTTGACTTTATAAACGACGACTGTATGACTGTTTTAAACACGTTAAACTGTGTAGCATTACGCTACCAAATCACTTGACAAAGTCCAATATCATTCTCATGGGCTAAAGTAGCTTTACATTACACGTTTCTTGCAGCAAATTCATTACGATGACATCAAATGTAATTCATTCCTTATCTCGTCCGTGAACATGATGGGCGATCTCCATACGCTTCTGGATTGTGAAAACCACATGTCCCATAATTCCACTCTCCTACATAACGTCATTTAGTTTCACCTTTTGTTGTTGTTTCCAAAGTGCACCATCTAGCGATCCAAATGATCATATTGTGGCATCATGCCATGTAGGAGAATGTCTCGCACACAATGTTTCATGTGGTTCCTGTGTGATGAGGGATCATATACACTACACATAGAAAAAGACAAATCACATAGACACACCCCCGCTGACTATCACAAGTCATTGAAAATGTACGACTACCCTGCAGATCTAGAAGTGTGTGTGTGGAGATTCAAGTTTTATGTTGTGTTCTCAATCTTACAGGAGCTGATGATGCAGATGAATCTGCTGGAGCTGATCCTGAAGCTGCAGCAGAAAGAGATGGTTTCAGGAACACTGCCCTGAGAACAGCTGACGTGGATCATGATGTCTGACGCTGCTGTGTTCATACATACACACATCAAGCCTTTCAATCTAAAATAAATATTTGTGTTACGCTGCGCAGATTCACACTGGATTCAGTTCACTGGATTCTCACTGGTTGTTCAGCAAGATGTTTGTTTCTTCTAAATGTTTGGTGTTTTTTTATTTTGAACCAACCCACCTGTGGACATTAAGTTAATGGTGGGCAAGAAAAAATGATGATAAATATAGTTTTGTATATTTGTTTGTACAATAGCTTGAACTTTGTTTAGTTCACTGTTGTGACTTTTCTTTAGATGTGTAGCTTGTCATGTTTGGCTAAATTCTGTATTATTTTTGAAAAATAATTAAAAAATATATTTCTTCATATGTGGAAATTAGTTTTTTACTTCCTTTAGGTTGATTTTTGATCTCAGTTTGCTTATAGGATAGCGTCAGAATAATATAGTGTCAGTACTTGGATAATGTTAAATCCTTTGACTTTGAAAAAGCATAAAATGGTTGGGTTTTGCTACAGATCTGCTGAATTATTTAGCATTAACATGAATATGTTTTTACTTGTTTTTGTCTCTCTTATAGTAAAAATGAAAAAGAAATTGTGAAAGCAGTTGTTCTATAACAAAACTAGTTTTCCAATTTCTTCAATATAGTTAAAAGACATGGTAATAATATAGTATCATTTATGGTGGGACACTTACTGTTAATAAAATATATTTAAGTGACCCTCTGCTGTTTTTTATTTTCTTAACATTAAAGTAAGAAACTGTAGCATATATATTCTTAAGCAGTTTAATGAACCCATTGGATGCTCTGTGTTAAAACATTAGTTTTATGTGTTGGGGTTTTATTGGTTGGTAGTCTCTTAAAATGCTTTTAAAATCTTTTCTCTCTGGTGTTCACTGACAGGGTCTTTGGGTTTACCCTGATGTATTTGGCAGATGTTTTATCCAAAGCGACTTACATTGCATTATTCTATACATTTATATCTGAGTGTGTGCGCATCCCTGGGATCCGACCCCTGACCCTGGCGTAGCACCACGCTCCAACCACTGAGCCACAGGAACGCTTTGTCTCAACAATGTTTTTGAGTTGACTTGAAAAGCTCTTAAAAGTCTCAGTATCACGTGACAAAACAATTCATCTTTTTTGTTTTAATATAAAGTTTCAGGATCCACTTAATGGATTGTCGCGGGCGCCATCTTGTGTCGAGACGCGGGATTTCACTCAGCGCGAGCCTCACAGTGAACAAGGTGAATTTCCAGAGGCATTTCTTTGCATATTCTGTTTAACACCGAGCTTTAGCGCTTTATTTATACGCAAGTTAAATGTTTTTATTTTATTTTATTAACGTTAGTTGCATTGAATTGATACTTTAAATGTTTGACGGAAACAGGGGGGAGGAGTCAAGCAGGTGATATGCAAATTAGATACGTTTTAAGGAAGCTAATCAAAATGACTCGATTCATTTGAACCGATTCTTTTAAAGGTGGATTCCTAGACCTTCACGCGAGGTATTTGTTTTCATATTCTCTTTAACACGGAGTTACGAACCTTTAGTTGAATGTTTTTTTACATTTTATTAAGGTTAGTTGTATTGAATTGATACTTTAAATGTTTGTTTAATGTTTGTACTGTGTGTGTGTGTGTTTGTTTCTTATCGTCCAGATGTTATTGTCATTTGAATGAATGACAGATTTGCAAACTTACAGTCCAGAAGTATGCCGTTGTGTTGTTGAGGCATACAGTAAGCTTCTGCTGATGTTTATTCAGGTTATTTTTACCTCAGAGTCTTTAAATGCTTCTACATTTTATTCAATCTTATTTACTGTATATAGCGCTTTCACAATGTGCATTGATCCAAAGCAGCTTTACAGGAGAAAATAAAAAAAACACAAAAAAGGTAAAACACAGTACATGGTGTTAATATAACAAGTTAAATTATTCTAGTAAATAATATCTCATGTCTCCCGGTGGTTTATTTAGCATATTTGCATTAAGTGAATGTTTGTCTGTAAAGATGCGTCTTTAATCTAGATTTAAATTGGATGAGTGAATAAATGAATACTATATAGCTATAGAATGAATAGGGATATCGCTCAGATCATGAAGTGTCTGTGATAAATGTTTGTTGGTATTGTCATTCATCATGTTTTGGCAAATCTGAGCTCCGTTTGTGACATTGTTGAGATCTCATCTGAATCTCTCTATTGGAGATACATGAGAGAATACTGAGGTGTTTTTCTGAGGAGGAATATGTGACAAACTGTCTTGGCTTTGGTATTATTTGGCTTTCATGTCTTAAACTGCTTGAGAGACATGCCTCTGTTCATCTTCTAAAAAATGGATTGAATAATATTATTGTGCACACATTTGAGTATTAAACTGTCATTCGGAGAATGTTTCAAACCTTAAACCTCAGATTGATGTTCTTCTGCTGAGGCGGTCCAAACACATGGAGGAATTCAGTGAGGAGAACGGGATGAGCTGTAGAAGCAGGTGCGATGGGACGGGACGTTTCATCAGCACATTAATAACCCAAAGACTGGATTTGTCACACACAGAACAGGAAACGGCAGAATGTACAGCGGCTCGACCACACATGGTGTAATGAATGGAGGGGATTTTCTGTACAGGGTGTGTTTGCAGAGATGATATTGGCCTCTGAACATACCCATCTGTGTGTCTTGTGTATTTGTGCGTTTACTGTGTGCTGCCATTGGGAGGCAGAGCACAACAACAGATGATGTTCAGACTCACTGAATAAAACTAAGAAAATATGTGTGCGCAATAGTGGATTTGACATCAAAATTAAAAGTCTAACTTCATCTAAATCCCTAAAATAATGTATCATTCTCACATTTGTGATGCTTTGATAAATTTATGTAGTTTTATATTATTTATTTGAATGAATTAAAAGAGCTTTTTCATGTCTATCCTTAAATCACTTAACTTATCAAGGTTGATGTAGGATATAGAAAGTCATTAGCAATATCTAATTTAATACTTTTTAAGAGCGTAATCTAATTACACTATTGAATATGTCATTAGTAACTAGTAATTCATATTAGTAACTTTTTCCAGTAAATTTGCCCAACACTGGTGCTGAAGGACAAACTCATGATTTCTCAAGAATGATTCTCAATCATCGGAGTCTTCGTCAATCATTGAGTTACCTCGCTTCTCGTAGTAGCGAACTACACAACTCACAAAGATCAGCACATCTATCTACATGCAGTTTTCAGAAATCTGATCATGATTCTGTTTTACCCTCAAAGACAGCAGGACGCTGTTGTTTACATCTCTGTGTGTGTTTTAAAGGTTATGGGTTTAATTCTGCAGTACCTAACACATCTGATTCTTTAATGGTTTTCAGGAAGCTGAATTAAAACATTGTCTGAGTCTCTGGATGAGGTGTGCTGGTTATTTAGAGCTGAGCATCCACGCTTGCTCATAACCAGCCACTAAAAGCATGATGGGAAGAGATTTGCTGATGTCAACAGCTATACTCGGTTTCATTCAGTCTCTCACATTGTTGTAAAGTGAATTAAATGCATTGGATAATTTGTTTATTAGAAACATCATTCGTTGAAAGTGAGTTGTGTTGTTTTTATTAGCGACATGCAGGGAAGGCAAACGTTATCAGTTTTCATTTGATGTTGTTGATTCGGTGAGATGTGCAGAACGTTTTTTTGTCTTGTTTTCCATTTCAAATGTCAAAAAATTCTTGAATCAAGATGCATTTTCTTGATAAGCAAAATGACACAAGAAAATAATTCTTAAATAATTCTCCAAAAATATGAAATTTCAATGAATTTGTGCTTAAAACAAGCAAAACAAAATCTGCCTATAGGATTATTCAGGATGATATTTTGCTTGTTTTAAGCACAAGCTCACTGAAATTTCATATTTCTGATCTAAAATCAAGACATTTTGCTCATCAAGAAAAAGCCTCTTGATTCAACAATACATTTGTACTGGAAAACAAGACAAAAATATTAAGTTAGAAAGTCATTTTTTAGTGCTGAACTGGCTTTCTAGAACAGGATTACTAGTTATAATTGAGTGTGTGTTTATAGATTTAGTTTCTCTTTTCAGTTGTAAGGAATCAATAAAGAGGAATGTTTTTTACCGCTGGTATATGTTGTAGAGCAGCTGTTTTAAAGCCCTGCGTGATTCTTTGTTGGTCATCGGCAGGTTTCAATGAACGTTCCTTACAGCTCATCATAAAAACACGCCGTTCACTTCATTCCTGTTGCGCGGCCCAAGTTGTTCTGCACGTCAATGGAAAACTAGGACAGAAGTTTCACATTCAAAGATCCACAAAAGCTCTTCAGGCAGGAGTTAGTCCAGATTCACATTCTCTATGTCGGCTCTATTGTGTTGTGCTAGATTTGCCCTGAGATCAGCTGGACTTTACTGAGACTCTCCGAGCCCCGACTGGATAAAACCAAGTGAAGCTCTCCAGTCTTCCTCACACACAAGCAAAAATAATGAATGTGTCATCCAAGAAACGACTGAAAATGTGCATTGTATGAAATAGTCCAGAACCAAACCAGAGCTGGTGATGTAAATAATGAAGAGCAGATCTACTTCATTACTGCACTTAAATTATGGAAGCGATATGTCAATTTTTTTCCGGCGATAACCGGTTATTCTTTGACATTGGAAGCCGATTACCGATATGGTGCATCCTTAACTTAAACACATTTTTCATTTAAAGTACATTTTCTGAATAAGATGCACGTCTCTATCCTCTTATATTTTTGAAAATAGTGGCAATGATGTGTTGCTTTAATGTAGAGGTCTGCGCTGGACTGTTTGTTTTCGTCCCGCCCGCTAAATTTGATTCCGCACCCACCCAGCCCGAAAATCCGCTCGGTGTTCACCCGATATCTGCTTGGAATGATTTTCGTCCCGACCCAACGGATCACGCAAAATTTAGATCACATCAAACATATCTAACTTTTTTCGTCTTGTCAATATACTACATTGTTCCTACATTTTATGTCAATACAGTAGACAAAATCTCACATCGAAAAATTAATTAAATACGCTGTCTTTCACTTATACTTTAAGCAAAATATGAATAAATGAAACCTGTTGGCTGATAGTTAGCTTGTGCATAATAACATCCATGCTCTTAAGGAGAGAAACTCTTACGAGAGTTTTGCTCAGATTTTCAATCTGGACTTGTTGCAGAAAGTCTTTGCCAAGCTGCAGATTTGATCAGATCTGAAACTTGAAATAAATCTGCAAGTGTTTGATGTCTAGTTTATTAGCACCTATTGTATTATTGCTCTTTTATGACATATCACTTATTGCTCCTGAACTCTTTGTAACTCTTTGGATAAAAGCGTCTGATAAATATAAATGTAAAAAATCTGTTCAGATTTTAAAAGTCTCGTAGTGTATTCCAGTCCCCGTCCATAGTACCAGAGTTTCTGACTACTACCGTCTTTTATCCCAAAAATTGAATCCCGGGCCGCAAAAATCTGTATCGGCAAGATGTGAGCTGATCCATCTACAATATCAGTCTGAAACTTTGACTCAATAACTCAAGTATTTGCTATTTTAGCTCATGTGACCTAAGTGACGTCAGCTGAAAGGGGAAAGGCACTGCAAAGTATTACATTTTGATGAAATATGATGAAGATAAGGACCCGATAGCCGTATTAGTAAAGTAAATAAGGTGGATTTTGATGTTAAATTGAGTCTGGAGAGAGTATTTTAATATCCACTTCACCTTCAGACAACAACGGCATTAACACAGATGCCTGAAATGTCTTTGTGGCTTCTGGTCTACAGAGGATTTTCTTATTCCGGGTAATAGATTCTATTTTATGTTTTTGAGTCTAATGTGACCTTGTTGAATTGGGACAGTTGTTTATTTCTCTCCATCTGTCTCTAATGTGAAATTCACAATACTACAAAGTAAAAAAACAAGTCTGTTGTCATGAGAGATTAGAAGAAATTGGGACAAATGTTAAACGAAGGCAGTGTAATTTCTTCTCGACTCTATAAAGGGACATTGTTTTCATGAATAAACAAGCAGACATTGTTTTTATCCTGCAGGGAAAAGAACGACAGAATTGAATTTACCATGCAAACATCTTCATTGCAGTTTTTTTCTGATCAACATTTTGTGAAGCTGTTGTTGAAGATATGTTTCTAAGAACAGGATATTCTGCGTATCACCGGAGAGCAGATCTGTGAGTTTTAAATCCCCTTGTTGAGTTTGCCAGGCTTGTGATTGACAGTCTGTCTTAAGGAATGAGGGATGCTGGGCAGAGCCTGGTAAACTGGGCATGAGGGCGTCTCGAGGCATCTTCCCATTACACCTTTGCATCGGATGACAGTCAGAAACTGTCAGATTGAAACCCCCCACAAAAGAGCCGCATTTATCAGTGATAGAACAGACCATATTTCTCTCACTTTCTCCCTCTCCGTGAATGTCCATTTCTATTTTAAATGTGTGTTTTGTTATAATATATCAAGAGCATTTTACGTATATAAAACAAGGAGAGAGAAGAAATGCATAATATCACAAGGACAATAATTGCTATTAAATGTGAAAAATAATGAAATTGTTTGTGTATTGGCAAGGGCCTTAAGATGCGATGCATATCACAATAGATTTCTCACCATAGAATATATTTAGATACAATACATATTGAGTCACAGAAGAGGAGCAGCGCCAAATGTCCAAAAATTAAAGAACACAGTTGATATGGTGCGTTGATCCAAAGAATTTATGGCCACAAAGAAAATGTAAAATTCCGCACACGGTTGTTTGCAGGGCTCACACCTCCTCAAAAAATATTTATTTAATACTTCATCAGAGGCCATAAAAAACGTAAAAATTGCTAAACGTTTGAAACATCTGAGTGTTTGAAACTCGAACGTATGTATACGTATACGTTATGTTTTGTTCGATACATAACTAGAACAAAAGCATAATGTTTGAGTCTGAAGGCTTTCTGTCTTGAGACCTGTTAGACTCGTGGATATCAAGAACATTTCTCTGGGTTGCTCTGGAAGAACATCTATAGTTTGTTTATGAAATAAAAATATATCAGAAAAGTTTGAAGGATCTTTAATTGGTGTAAAGTAGACTTGATACGTGATATTCAGGGGAAAAGAGAACTAACGGTTTCCTTGTGTTCTGCAGTCAATGTTTTCAGATAAAAGCTGTTCTCCACTTTTTGCCTTTTGTTTCAGTCTTAGGAAATGTTGTATTAATATCTAAATACTGTATATCGGCCAGTTATCGGCTTCTAATGTTAAAGAATAATCGGGAATCGTTATCGGCCAAAATTTACATATCTGTGCATCCCATCATAAAAAATATGTATCGATATTTGAGCACAACCCTAAACTATGTAAATGTTAAAAATGGACTTTCTCACTCCCTAACTCTCTCAGTCTCTCTCTTTATAAGATGTCTGTCAGTCTCTCTCTCTCTCTCTCTCTCTCTCTCTCTCTCTGTCTGTCT
>NC_136774.1:23715651-23783609 GCF_947034865.1 Barbatula barbatula
AGTGATCTGAGTACTGGAGATGAGTTTGTATCCAGAGGTCAGCACCGGTCCAGTGGATAAGACCGCTGAGAAAAGTCTCTTATCAAATCTGCACAAGGACGATCCTCTGACCTTCACAAACATTCAGACCAAAACAGATCACTCCACACTAACCGTACAGCTCAGACAAACATTTATTTTGTGAAAACAGTAATCTGTGCCAGATTGTCGCGTCATTCGTGCATCAACATAAAGAAATACAGTGAAATACTTCAGCAAAAATCTATTCTGCTGGCTAAGGCTGTTGTTGTGGTTTCCCAGAGGAAACTGTTATTGCTCACGGGTTTCTCTTTCATAGCTCAGAAGATTGGATGGAGTTCTCAGTTTTGTTTCATTAACTTGTTAGAATCAAATGAGAGCGTAACAGTTGAAACACAAGAAGAGTCTGGAGGTGTAAATGAATGTAGATTGTAGAATGTCAATAATCATGATATGAGTAAATGTGATGAGAAATGTTTGAGTTCATATTGAGATCTTCACTAATATTGACTTTTTTCACTAAAATCTGAGCTCAGTTTCACACATTGTTGACGTCTCTTCTCAAACTCTAATGACAGAGACGTTTGTTAGACTCTCAGGAGAAACATCTGAGACTTAAGCAAAAGTTTCTCTTCACACACCAATTGTCTGAGGATGTCAATGAGAAATAACTGCGATAATCAAGAGATCTCATCTGTTTTTGGAGAGCAACCAGAGCAGGCGAAAGCGTGGGTTTGAACGGGTGGCAGAGGAGAGCTTTGACTGGCAGGAACAGGTGCATGTGACAGTTTGGAGGTTTCGCTTCTTGAGCCAATGATGCTTTGTGATGACAGTTACAGAAATGGACTTCATCCCATTTGGACTGTCGTGTCAAACGTGTCCACCTGTCCTCCTGAAGAAAGCTCTTTATAGTGCCATATGCAGCCACACAGATGATGAAACGGCAGGAATAACAGAGCTGTCATAACACAGCCAGTGTTATCTCGATTACTCTCCGCTCCTCTTCTGACGCTTTGAGGGTTTACGTACCGGACACTTTTCTTTTAGTGACTCTTGAAAACCCACAGTTCAGTGAAGTCCAAACGTCTATGATGAATATAAGTGAAGTCTGGAACAATGTAATGACTAATGTTCAGTGTTCTGCACTATATCACTCCTAACATTTGTGCTTTTGCGTCTCTATGCGGACATTCTTTGTCAAATTAAACTGTTCAAATGTTAATTTTGCAATTCCAAAGTAACTATGTACTTAATTAGATTTTCTGATAATAAATTATATAAGGGTACTAAAAGAGACTTTAGACCCTTACTGTACCATCTGTTCATGGACATTTGACAGGGTTTTCAACTCTAATTGGTAAATTATGTCAGGGTCAAATTACCTATAATGCCATTGTGCTGCTGGAATAGGTGGATTTAATGATGAATGTACTGCAGCTCTTAAGCGGTCACATTAAAAACAATCAATATGTAAACCAATCAATCTTCTCGATATTCCAGATCCGTTTACCTGCTCATTTGCTGTAGACACTGTAAAGAGATCAGTTTCACATTCAACGGTGTGTGTGTGTAAAGTTATTTGAATTAAAACGTAATTAAAGGTCATTATTAATACCGTGGTGAAACATCTGTTTGTTGCAGTAACGCCGTTTTGGCATCGCCATTTATAACGTAACGTAGATCTCTTCGTCTCCCAGCAGAAGAATAATGCTCACAAAAGCAGAAAAATTGCAACATGTGGTTGAATCAGTGATATTTTTGAGAACCTGACCTCGCTAATGTATTTCTTTTAAAATTCAGTTGCAGGTGCTTCGGTAAATACGGTGAATATCATAGACGCACACAATAGCATCAACAGATTCAATGCACCTGCATGGCACCCGAGTAGCGCTGTGTAAGATATCACGGCACAAAACTGCCATCAGCGTTCCAAATGCAAAACTGTAAAAGTTTTCCAAAGTGCCGAGTGTCACATTATGGTATTAGAAAGCGTTTGGCTGAATCATCTGCTGGTCGTTTATCACCTCCGCGGGACCCTCGATTACCGCCTGCCCCCTGATTCACATCTAAATCACCACGGCCGACCGCTCTCATCACACACACACACACACACCGATTACCGCCACTAAACCCTCCAGCATGTGTGTGCTCCCGGACTGACACATTCAGATGGGATGGAGGAAGATTTGCTTTGCTCCTGGTGCGTTAAGCAGCTCTCTGCGGCGATGTGACCCTGAACCAACATTAGAATGACCTTGAAGATCCTCTTAGGACGGAGATGATGCTGTGCTAGATTAAAGTATGAAAGTCACTTTACACCCAGCGTGAAAACACAAATAAGAGCCAGACATCAGCACAAAAATGACTGCCAAGTCTGTGGTCATGTCGCGGATGTCTCGTCTTGGAAATGTTTCTTACTGCTTTGGTTCCCCCCCACTTAAAATAAGTAAATAACAAGTCACCATCATTTCAGACCAGTTCTTTTCATTACAGATAATTCAGTCAGTTTTTGTTGCAGTATTTTTCCGACACTCTGGAAAACTATTAAGTGAATTAGGTTTTTTATCGCGCTTGTAATAAAATATGTAAAATCTAGAGCAGAAATAAACCTGTTTGCATATGAGATTTCACAAGTGGATTAAAGTTTGATATTCAACCTGTGGCACCCCATCATGTGCCTGCTCAGGTTTGTTTAATTCATTACAGTTTTATGCTGACTAGAGCATTGTGTTGTTTACTTCGTGAGGTTCACTCCACATTGCTCACCATTCTTTTTAGTTCCCATAGAAGGCACACTAGGTTTTGGAGCTTAGCGAGTGTTTGTCATACTTTAGCTTGCGGTCCTGATGCTGTGCGATTGTCCAGGACTGTCTCACATCCGTTGTCAGGGAAACGTCCCTTGAAGACCCAGAGCAACTCGCATCTATGAGAAGATGAGACACACAGATAAGCAGCAGACCCTAGGGCTCAAACCAAAGGGCTGAAACAAGTGTAATCATGCTCCCGATTCATCACTTATCATCACAGAATGAGTTCTAATAGTGACGGTTTAATTTCGGGACCTTGTCTTGCTTTAAACAATGGTGTATTTTAGCTAGACATATTTCGTGTCACGTTGGTCTCGTCTGCAAAGTCAATATTATTGAAGATCTCAATTTGAGCTCAAACATTTCTCATCAAATTTACTCAAATCCAGATATTCATTTTACACCTCCGTGTTCTTCATGTGTTTTCACAATGACACTCCCATTTGTGTCCATTTTATTTCTCCTGATCAATGTTAGGAGAAACTTTTGAGACGAAGTTGAGAACTCAAATCTCTGGTTTGGTTTTCCTCAGTGGCGAGTTTAAAAAAAGCTCATGTCTCTGTGATATTCTCTTAATATGACTCCGGTCTCAACCTTTTTTTGTAGGTGTGTGAGATCTAGTTCTAAATACAAATGGAAATTTGAGACAGTTTAAGTGTCAGTGATGTAAACGACACAAGACACGTGACGCGTGAGCTACAGTAATAGTGATGATTTCATTGAAACGTGATATTAAAATGAAAGGGCATGTGTGAGTTTTTGTTAATTCACAGTGATTATTTAAGAGCACTTATATTATGCACAATTATCTGGACTTTATTTCTCCTCGAAATGAATCGAGAGTCTCACGTGACGGGCGTCGCTTTGAACCAAAGATGGTCACGCTCGAGTCTGTATCGTCCATGAAGGACTTTCTCTCGTTCAGTGATCATGTGAACCGGCGCGGCATTGCGCTCGAGAGCTCACCGGAGCAATTACCCCAGATGGAGAAAAAGAGATTGTGATCGAACGCAAGACTGTAAATTCACTCCAGATATCTCTGACTCCAGTTAATACTCAAACGTACTCCACGGTCTCTTCATTTCACTCACAGACAATGTACACATTTACCTACACGGCACACAAACTCAATTCTTGTAGGAGTGACACAACAGTTTTGCTTTAACGCTCCCAGATTTGATGATGAACAATATGAAATGAATATAGCATGTGTTGACTTTTTTTCTTTATCTTCACTGTTAACCCAAATAAGTTGAGAAAACTAATTCGAGGTAATCACTTACATCAAATCTTTCGAGATAGGATGTTCCCAATTGTAAGTAAGCAGAACTATCAAGTTTAAAGTTCGTTTTACTCATTTTGAAAATGTACAGTTAAATGAAAGAAAGGTCTTCTACCTAAACATTTCAGCTACTTTAACAACTAACAAACCGTATTCACAGGGAGTGATGTAGACACTCAACGTGAGCATAAGCAGCACTCTTCTGAACGATGATAACCCCAACAATGCAACAAACTCTTCTAAATATCCTAAATAAATGAACGTTCATCATTAACAAGGCTTTTTCCTCCTAAAAACTCATAAAATTACACTTGATTTCCTAATGCAGTCTCACGCAAAGCATGCTGGGAACTGAAATGAATGCTCAACAAATCGTCTTGAATAAACTTATTTAAACATTTTTAATATAAAATTAAGTATTTAATTACTTTCGGGCTTACAGTGTGGTTTAGTTTTATCTCTAGGGGATTATTTTAGATGACAGCATCAAACTCACAACCTGCTCATGTTGGCATCTGTCAAATGCGACCAGCTTCTGTTGAAACCCCACAGAATTTGTTTGAACACACAACCCTTGACACGATGCTTTTATCACAGCTCGTGTGCTTTTTATTTGAATGATATCTGTTTGTTTTTAACATTGTTTTCCTCGTGACTATTAAATTACACCTCACGCTCCATTATAGTGTCATAACCTACAATCACTAGTCTAATATTTGCATGTATTTAATCAGCAGATGCTTTTATTCAGAGTGCTTCACAAATGAGGAATATTGTGATAATATCTGTAGATTCAATTAAAGTCGTTATGAGCGGGCAGATATAATCCTTCATTTGAGTCCAGAACACTTTCTGTGATGTAGCAGATAATAATGTGAAGCCAAACCGTCTCTTATCACAGTTATCTGATCTCAATGTCATAATTAATATCATTACAGGCCAACAGAATATTACGGCTATTTTTAGTTCATTATTAAATGATTCATTAGACGCCTGTAGACCGCTGTAGTGCTCAGCTTCAGTCAGTGTGACAAATGCACAATCATGTGTTGATGTGACAGAGTTTTAAAGCTCCTGATTCAATCTCTTTAATTCAATTTCAAGACTTTATAAGACTGTGGCATTTATTTCTATTACTAAATATTTTAATTACAATTTTAATTGATGTAGTAAAATTATCATCAGTACAGGGCTATTACTTATATATTTGTATATATTTAAGAATATTTAGCAAAACAAAGAGTGGAAGACTTGTTTGATTGTCATCTGCAATGCATCATGGGAGTAGAAGGTCATTGCTGAGCTCTTGTGTGCATCTCTCGTTGTCACGGCAACAGCAGCTTCTCTGATGGGGATTTGTCTTCAGGATTGAGGGGAATTACTTTCTTTGTAACAGAATTCATGTATTAAAGGTGTTTATTTTTTCAAATGATGTTGAATCACACTGTCTAATCACGTCTTCGACAGAAGCAGATAACATCATTTCTGAGTGAGACATCATTTCTGTTTATATAGGTTTGAGCTCCTTAGAGAAAATAAACTGTATTTATCGCTCCAGAATAAACAGAATACTAACATTAAATGAATAGCTCTCATAGAAATGTCATCATTTGATCAAAGGAAATCAAACGAGAATCAAAAATTTCAATAACGCAATCATTTATTTAATGATGCTTTAAGTTTATTTTTTTACTTTTAGACCCGGACAGATAAGATTCTTCAGAGATTTTTTAATATAGAATGTTCTTTTTATTCAACACGGGTCACTTCATGTCAAATATGATGACTTAACTTACTCATGACATTATAATCCAGAAGTTTAAAGAATAAAGGTCTGGACGTGCAGATTGATTTTATCTGCTGAATGTGTCTTTGACGTCATTTCTTAAAAGTGTTCAGACTCTCTCTCATAGGTGGTTATCTGCGCACTAATGTCACACATGGCGCTCTCGTCCTCCAATAACATGCTGATGTACCTGTAATGTGATTTTGAAGAAATTTGCTTCTCTCGAGCGAGGTCAACTCTGAGCTTATGAAAAATAAATTGCTCTTGAGTGCTGCGCTAGCAGATGACGGACATCTTGCTTAGTGCGGCAGGGGTGAGTTTTTTTTGGCTTCTGTTCTTGCTGGTACCGAACACGACGGCACAGGTGAAACCATTTACAGTCTCCCGTTACCTTACCCATCCACACTGAAACAGTTATCACCGATGACACCCATCGTAATTGCTAATTAAACGCCTCAGCAACCACATTTTCTCACTCTCAATCCTCCTCTCTCTTAATTCCTAGGAAAAAATCGAGAGAGCTGTTCGTTCTTCTGTTCGTGCTTGATTTTGAGACTCGTGTCATTTAAGAAAAGGAAGACAGTAATTCACCAAATGAATAGCTTTAAATTATTTCTCATTTGACATGATGTTCCATTGACAATATGAATAATTTGTGAAAATCTTGATTCTTTTTTTTTATAAAAATGGACTTCATTCACTGTACAAACATGAAATATACTGTAAATTATTAGTTTTTCCTGTAAAATTACAAGATATAAGGATAAATAATAAATAGCTTTCCCATGGTTTACGTATTTGGATCTCTAAATCTGTAAAAGATAACACAAATTATCTGTAGTGCGAGCTGTAGTCAGTACATGTTTTCACAATGGGCCTGATTTATAAAACTCTCTCTGTATAGATTTCATCATTCAAATTTGCATACCAATTCATCTCATGGCAATTCATAACTATTTTACAATGAGATTAACAAGATCCTACACATTTATATTAGCCACAGTTGCTTTTGGTGTGATCTGATTTGGCACCATTGAGGGTTGAGTTTATTCGTGGAAGTTTCTTCTAATAATTGTTCAGTTCTTTTATTGTTTAGATATTTTCACAAAACCCAGTGCCAAACGTAAAGAGTGACTTATAATAATTGTTTATGTTATAAAATTAAACCATGGAGATGCAAGGTTTCAGAAAGACAGCAGCGGTATAGGATAATAAATGGCTTTTACGGTTTCCCATAGTCTCACAGCGATGATAAATATATATTTTATGTTAAGTAAATGATGACGACAGATTCAATTTGGAACTTATAAGACACCTGAAGTAAACAGGTTACAGGAAGTTATGTTTTCTCATTAAATCCTTTGTTTCTTTCATTTTTATTCATTAAAGGATTAACGTCCTTTAATAGTCAGTTAAGTCCATGCGTTACTAGTAACTTTCAGGAACTATTGAGAGCCTCCATGAACCCTCATTACTGTAAGAAACTGTTCCATTTTAGTCAACGGAGTTGACGCAACTCTCTCTCTCTCTCAATATCTCTGATGGTAGTAAAACTAAACATGTGAATATGATGAGACCGTGTTGGTAGATTTGTTAAACAGATGTTTCACTGGTGTCTAAAACATCTGTAATACTGTACTACCAGAGATGATGCTTAACCAGATACCCAACTCGAGTCACGACTGTTTTAATTGTCTTAATATTTTCTATATTAATATCTCAATATCTCATCCAGTGTTTCATTGGAATGACAGATAATGAGATTGATAATGAAAGTCAAATGGCAGCAGTTAATGAAGCACAAAGAGACGTGAGAGATGGAAAGAGCTCTCTGATGGATCAGTGATGACAAACGCTCGCTTTCTCAAGCTTAACGTCGCCAATCATCTGCTGGAAAATACATTCTGAAAGGTCACTGTTCATGTTACACATCTGCACCATGCTACAATCGCTTTGGGACCGCTCTGTAAATATGTAGATCTTGTGTATTCAGGTGGAAAAATCTTTTGAAATGTTTTGAAGGTTACACTGGGTTGAGATGCAGCTTCTCTGAATGTCTCCGGTTTGCTTTTTTCAAACAGTTGATGATGATAAAAGACGACTGTAACTCTGACTCTTTATTATTGTCCATACTGCGTGTTCTGCACTTCTCAATGGCATCTTTCATTCAACGTGACATTTCTAAAGCAACGTTTCCTTTCTTTCTATGCCTTTCATCCTCTGGTAGTTCATCATACGTCTGTTTTTTGAGTTACACGTGTGACGCTTTCCTCATCACTCTTGATCTCAACCTAACTTCTCCAGACACTACACACGCTTCCCCACTGGTCACATTCCGGTGCTACCTACGAACACTCTCTCCCACCTGCTTATCCTCTGTGGTCTCCACCACGCTCCCTCCCTCTGAACAGCTCTCTCTGTCGAATACTTGCAGTGCCACCTGTTATCTGATGTTCTCCGTGAGCATCTCGCCGCGCTCAGGTCTGCTGAGAGAAAGTGGCGCAAATCGATCCTACTGACCTCTGTCTCTATCAGTCTCTCCTCTCTTCTTTCTCTGCTGATGTCTTCTCTGCGAAAACTCAGTACTACCACAATATCAACAACTCGCCTGACTCTCGTACACTCTTTAAAACCTTCTCTGCTCTTCTATGCCCACCTGCCCCCTCACCTCCATCGGACTTAACGGCTGATTACTTTGCTTCTTTCTTTGTAAAGAAAACGACCACCATCAGCATTCTGTTCTCTGCGCCACCCGCCTCTTGAACACTCTTCTCTCTCCAATGTAAAGATGACGTTTCCAAGGTTATTTCTTCTAACCACCTCTGATCCACATTATCAACTCATCTCTCACCACTGGAACATTTCCCAAACTCTTCAAAGAGCCGTGTATTACCCCGCTACTGAAGAAACCCACTCTTAATCCTGCACTAAAGACCGGTATCTCTCCTCCCCTTCATTGCCAAAAGCGTGTTGTATTTAACCAGCTCTCATCCTTTCTCACCCAGAAAAACCTCCTGGACAGCAAACAGCCTAGTTTCAAGAGCGGTCATTCCACTGAGACTGCACTGCTCTCGGTCATTGAAGCCCTAAGAATGGCAAGAGCCGCCTCTTAATCATCTGTACGCATCCGACTGGATTGATCTGCTCCCTCTGACATCCTCCTGTCGACCCTCAAGGGCTATGGGCGTCTCTGGAATGGTGGTACAATGGTTCAAGTCTTACCTCTCAGGTAGGTCATTTAGAGTATACTGGAGAGATAAGGTCTCTGAGTGCCAAAATCTCGACACAGGGGTGCCTCAGGGCTCAGTGCTTGGAACGTTTCTCTTTTCCGTATACATCCCTAGGTTCTGTCATTCTGAAACATGGTTTTTCCTATCACTGCTCTGCGGACGATACACAGTCTTTTCAGCCGGACGATCCAACTATTTCTGTCAGAAACCTGGCAGAGGTAATCAATGATCAGCTGAACTTCACGGAATGTTTTGCCAGCACCACCCAGTCCTGCAGATTCATCCTCTACATCATCAGGAAAATTAGACATTTCCTGTCCGAGCATGCTATGCCAGTCCTAGTCCAGACTGTCGTCCTGTCCAGACTGGACTACTGCAATGTGCTACTGGCTGGACCCCCAGCTTGCACAACCAAACCTCTACAGATGATCCAGAATGCAGCGGAAAGAGTAGTCTTCAATGAACCGAAGAGAGCGCACATCACTCCTCTCTTCATTAACTTGCATTGTTTGCCTATAGTCGCTATATTCACTCGCTAATTCAGACTTCTGTACCCGGCAGATCCCTGCGCTCTGCAACGAAGGAAGTCTTGTAGTGCCATCCCCAAAAAATTACTCTTGCATAGCTTTTCTGGATTTGTGCAATGATCTACCTGCTGCTACAAGATCACCAGATTCTGTGGACATCTTTAAGAATCGGCTGAAAACGCATCTCTTCCGTCAACACCTGACCGATTACTTCTGTGTTTTCTACTCTTTCTATCCTTAAATAAATCCTTAGCTTTGTATACTGTGGTAGGCTATATGAGACCAGTCTTATTGCACCTATGCTTTTTGTTGTCCTCATGTTGTTGCAACTGCTCTATTGTTTACATCATTTGTATGTTGTTTTTATATAAAAGGGTCTGCTAAATGACTAAATGTAAATGTACATCATTAATGAAGAGTTAGCAGAAGAGTTAACAGAATACTTTTTTCCATTTTAATGGATCCATGTAAACTTCTATCAAACAGTTGAATTAGAAAACCTTTGTTTTTGGGGATTATTATAATTTTTAGTTTGTTGTCGTGGAATCATCTGTTAGGTTTCTCTTATCCTCACAAACATAACCAAAACACATGCACAAAGGTGTGTGTGTTTAAGAATTCTATTCAGATGTCATTTAAACACGACAACAAATCATGCACAAAAGTGCCCAATTCAGTAGCAGGCTTATATTCTGTATAGTCATGTTAACATATTTCTCATATTTTTCCACAGGACGTCTGAATGTTTTTATGGTGGGTGTGTCACGGGTGGGTCATTTTCACTCGGGTCAATAGCAGACGTATTCAGGGGTCTTCAGTCCACCGACAGACTGGTTCCCAGGAGTTTTGAATCTGGATGTATCTGACAGATGTTGTGCTCTTCTGGGACTATTGGGGTCTTTCCTCTGTTTTAGTGAGTCTCCACTGGCCCGTGACTCGCTTCCCGGACCACCTGACCTCTGAAGACAGGCTTTGTGTTATAAATGAGACATGTAATACATGAATACATCATTGAGAAACAGCATGTGTTTTCATTTGGAAACGAAGATAAGTGAAAATATGTTTGGAAAAAATGTTTCGCCTGTCCCAGGGAAAACTTTTAGTTTTTGTTGGAAAAGTTGTTAATTTGCAAAGTTAGATTGCCCTTGTCGACAGTGCGCCATCTTAAAACAGTCAACATCTCAGTCCTTCAGTTCACTGTCATCGATTCAAGTAAAAATCAACAAGTTTACTAAGATTCCACAATATTGCAAAGCCTCTGGCAGTAAAAACGGCTGAAACATAAATTCCTGAAGAAATGTGAAAACCATTCACCATATGGTTTACTGTATATGTATTACAGGTGTTAAAGCTATGGAAACATTAAAATATTGTTTTATATAACAATTTCAACTTGTTTTGTTGTGTTGTTTTATGAATCATAATGTTTGTGTCAACACGGCAACACTTAACACTTGTCTTTGATTGCAGATGCACAGTCATCCTCCTCTCAAATGTTCACAAAGTGGCTTTGATAGTTTCAATATTCCAGATGTCTAAACATGATGACCTTGAGCACTACAGTACTGAGACGTCTTAAACACACAGGCAAGTTTCCTTTTCTTTCCCAGCAGGTGATTTTATAAGTGAATAACTCATGCATGAAACAAACCTTTAAGTATTTAAATGAACATGTCTGCAGTGACAGAACGTGATTGGCTGTCTCGCACAGGAAGTCTCCAGATGTTTTTGTTTTGTGATTTTTGTTGTTTCATGCGGCACTTTGTCAAATCATTTAGCACATTAGTCAAACCTCCATCATCTTGATCTGCCAAGAGATGCAAATATACACGTCAGCAAACACACATTTCTGTTGAGAGCATTTATCATAGATAACACTCGCTCTCATTCGAAGATTATTTGTTCACATTATTCTTACGTGATGATTATGCACAAGGGGTTTAAGTTACATTAAATTCAAATTTTATTCTAAAGTTTTTAATAAATATTCAATACATATATTTTTACAGCTTTTCTATTCATTTTTTTAATATTAACTGTATCAAATTTACAAACAAAATAGACATACAATCTTAATTCAAAATATACACAACTTGGCATCTTTGGTTGAATAAATATTGAATATGATGGTATAAAGTTTTTTTTGAAACATTAAAAAACATTTAACTGCCAGCATATAGGCATATTTTACAATGAAATGTAAAAATTAGAGAACATATGTATATAATCATAGAATAATAATATTCAGATTGATATATTAACTTTGCTGCATACTTGAGTGACATTAAAGCCTCTGGTTCTTGTTCATTCGAAAGATGACAGAAGCCTGACATCAATGTTAATAGCCCTCTCAATATGTATATTTCTCTTAAACAAACCTATGGATTTGCTTCAGAAGACATTTGTTTAGACACAGAGCCGTATTGAGCAGTTCTTTGATCATTGGAGCTTCAAAAAGTCAACGCACATTCACTCCCATCCTACCACTTGGAAGTAAAACGATAAGTGCTTTTATAACTTCGACTGCCTTGTTCTTCAAGAAGAAAACCATATTCAGTTAAGATGCCTTGTGGGCGAGTAAAGCATGGGGGAATTTTGATTCGCCAGTGAAGTATCCCTTTAAACTTAAAGGTGCATTAGATGTGAAATGAAGAAGGCAGAATTAAACGGGTTTTATATCTGCATATTTCTCTCATCATTAGAACGCTGTGATTGATATGTTTGCTTATGAAGGATTGGATTTGGTTTAAATCATTATCTGGGGTTAAGGTGATGTATCTGCAGTGAGAAATCTATTGAAATACATATCAATAAGTTCAGCTTCACCCGGATACATGCGTGTCATTAGAATGTGATTGATGACCCACAATGACTGGCAATAAGTCATGGGCTAACATGCAAAACTGCTCTTGAATGATTTAACTGCGGCTCATTATTGCTGAGACTGAATTCCCGGTAAGAAATCTTAGTGGTTGTGCAGATCTCTGAGAAAGATGACAGTAGCCATTATCCTATTTACACAGCTGGCGGGAGCCATAAATTATGCCTGTGACAACCCGAACATTTATTTCGCTCTCTCATCGGCCTCTCAATGCTCTGTTTGCCTTGACTTTCTGCTGCCGGACGCAGAAGAAACATGACCAAATCCACACATTTCTATCGTGCTACATCATTTTCTTTAGCAGTGGTCCAAACCCGCCCTCACACAACTCTCTGCTCTTATATTTCTGTACAGATCTCCGCACGGATGCGTCTTGATCAAGGTGGAAGGAAATCGAGCCAGTGATGGCGTTCAGGAGGGAAGGAAAAGAGAAGCGTCTTGGGAAGGTCTTGGCACGAGCGTCCATCTCGATCGGGCGGAGACTGAAGACTTTCCAATGTTTCCTGACAATGATGGATGAGAAGAGAATGATGTGACGACGGACACACGGCATCTCTCTGAAAAAAAAACTGTGAACATAGCAATTCATCTTAAAGCTCTGAAGAGTGTCAGGGCGTCGGAAATGCACAAATATTTAGTTGGAGTTTCCACACGGCCCAAGACGAAGGTTACGGTCTGTTTCTTCTGTCAGGACAATAATGACAGTGATGTTTAATTGTAAATTCAGTAAGATGTCAACTTAAATATCAAACCAATGGAACAAGAGAAGAGAATTTAATTATAAACTTGAAAATGAACTTGAACATTTCCATTCAAATTGACTGAAATCGAGATTATTTTAAATCTACAATCTACATTCATTTTTATTTCTCCAAAACAATTTTAGAAAAAATGTCTGAAAACGAACGAAACACAGCTGAGAAGTCATAAAAACCCATCAAATCTCCTGAGCTATCCACCTTTTTTGCAAAATTACCCATTATGCCTTGCGTATGCGCCTAGGGCTGATGCTTAAGACTTCCGGTTCACCGCTTGATCCCATTAGTTACTTAGTACCAAGTTAGCTTGAAAGCTTTTTAATGGGCATTTTAATACTTTCATTTAAATCAGTATAATGTCTAGATTATTTCACAGGGGGCCGCACAGGCAGGAGTTTTTAACCTAGACCATAAAAAACAACTTTGTCCAAGAAGAACAGCGACTTGATCTACTGGGATGATGACATTAAACTCTAGCCAGCAGGCACATTTTATATCTCGTCTTTTGTATGTAGAAGGCCAAGAGCTTTACATTTATAACAAACACTTTACGCAGCGTAAACATTGGATGATTCTTTGCCGTGACCATCAACAGTTAAAATTTCTAACAGGGAAGATTTTGATACCCACACCAGATGTGGCACATCGCGTTGGATCTTTTATAAAATGACGATGCTTCAGTGTGACTGGTTCTGGTGTGTCATGTAGCGATACAGCTGCTAAACGTGCATTTATTTATTCAACGACAATGCTGACATGACCAACCATACACTTAAGTACATACATTACATGCAGAATACTTTTAAATATTGTGTATTTCCTGTGTCATCCAATGTGAATACATATGTTATGTTTGAATACAGCGCAACTGTAATATTAAACTTAAACTTCATTTGATATTATAATAAATGATTATTAGCCCTGGATAATAATAGACAGGAAGTCACTCTCGGTAAGGTGGATTAAAGAGAACCATGTGATTAAGGCATAATGACTACATGTATCATTAAACTATACATGAAGCTCTTGTGTGAATCTGCGGTGTCTGCGCTTAAACACTGAACTCACATCAGTTTGTTTGAATGGTTGAACTTAAAACAACATACTGATTCATTTCTTTTGAGCAATGCTCGTAATTGCCATCAATTCTGTTTGTTTGCGTTGCTTTCAGTGTTGAACAAATTGGATTCATTTCTGTTTGGAAGTGATTATGACCGTTACAGATGGCCTGGAATCTATTTCAAGCAGTTTCTGTGCCAGGAGAGAGTTTAATGTGCTTTTCATTCACAGCAGAAACCTCTGACACGTGTCTTTATCCGGGCGCCACCATAAAGCCACAAGTGATGTAAGCTTCACTGTCATTTCATTTCTCTTATTGCCTTTAGTATGGGTCAACAAATAAGTGAATTCTTAATAATGGTCTCAATAATGCAACGCTCTGTTTCAACCCATGGTTGAGTTAAACATGAAAGAACCTAGGAAATGTCCATATTTGACCCAAGCAAACACAGGTTAAAAAAACTGTTCATTAAATTTTTTTTTATTACATTTAGTACACTTTCTTATGTGAACTTAAATGATCTATTAAGTGCAATCGTGTGAGAATATAGTATTTAGTACTCTTATTCAATTGCACAGTTAAGTACACTTAGATCTTCTGAATATAAAGTATTTTTTGTAGTTTAAGTAAAAAATTAGCGTGTGAAATAAAGCACTTAAAATACATTTTAGTGCACTTTTTCAGCTTGGCAGGTTAAAACTAACCTAATCACAAGAGAATGGCTGATTTTCTCTTTTTTCCATTTGTTGTATCTGTGACTTACAACTCTGGCAGATGAAGAAACGGTTTAAGGAAAAAAGTCTGGCACGGAATGTGAACTGTGAAATGATTCCTGTTCTTCCTCACTCTTGGACCGGCGTGTCAGAAAGAGGCCAATTTCAGCGAGGTAAAATAGAGACGATGGAGTGAATTGAAATTGTGTGCTTACCCTCACGGTCCTGGAGAAATAAACTGCTGCTCCACGTCTGGGGATGTGAAGGACTCGGGTTAATGGCTGAGCGATGCCGCCTTCTGTGACAATGCTGTTTTCCCGTGAAATGTATGACATTACAGAGATGAGAAGTTAGATTGAGATATTGGAATTTGGCCAGGTCAATTTCATAGATCTGTCTCTGGAGGCGATGTGTGAGACGATCGGTGATGATGATGATGATGGTATCTGTGACATTTCAGCAGAGCTGTGCCGTATGTTAAAGTATCTCGGTTAGATGGATCTGTGCCGGCCGGTCGGGCAAATTCCATTTTGTTGGGAGAAAATAACTGTGATTCCCAGCAGACCCGTGCTTGTGTTGGACTCGAGGAACTGACAGGAGCGATTCCAAAAAAAGTGTTTTGATAAAGCGTGTTCGTCTCCTACTCGATAGAGCTATCAAAACCCAGTTTTCTGTTTTCTGTCCCAAATCTCAGTCCTGACTCCAGCGGTTAGTAAACTGAAAGTTATTTTTATCACGCCTTGCTGAATGTTCCCAACATTAACTTTGTTACAACATGTAACAAAGATCCATAAAAGGAAGAAAGATTTGTACAGAAATGAAAAAAAAGCATATAATAATTGTTAGACAATAAGAAAATAAAGTCACCATAAAAAGACCCAAGCAAGTACATTTAGTCATTTTTGAATGCTGTAGGTTAAGTGATGTTCGGAACAACCAGGTCACAAGTTCAAATCCCAGGTCAAGCTGAAGTCAAACACTTTGATTTGGAAACATGAATCATTCAGGAATATATGGAAGCAGCATTGTGTTACCGTCACTGTACCGTGGTACTACAGCGCTTTTAGTAAGGTAATCCCGCTGTATTCTTCTGAGCTGTGTAGTGATACCGTACGGAACATGGCTGGTGGTTAAATGGGATATCTTTATACCTGCTCTGTTATCATAGGGCTTGTATAGTGGATGTCAATCACAAACTCAAGAAACGTAAACGTCCGTTCCGTGTGAATCACTGGAGGCCATTCAGGACTGTGGACTCCTCTTGACTCGTGTTATCTGCTCGACCCGGCGAGGAATCACGTTTCATTTAGTCTGAATGTTTTTCTCCTGCTATGGGCTGTGTTGCCTGAAGTCTGTATGGTTTGTTGTAACAGGAAAATGATCATAAGTGATGTGATGTGGTGCGGATGAATTCTGACACACACCTTAAGAGAAGAAGGGTGCTATCGATAATCTTCTTTTAAACGCAAAATAAGAAAGTATACTTTCAGTCTTCTTGTTATGTACTTCTCATATAGCTTACGCTGACAAAAAAAGTATATTTGCGATATTTTGAAAGTATTTAGTACTAAATATTTAGATTGAGATATAAACGGTTTCAGCGGCGACAACATAAACAAATGCTATGTGACCCAAACTTCCGTTAGACTACTTAGTTTACTTTAAAGTGCACTAAATGAAAAAAAAGAAATGAAAATGAAATAGTGGACCATTTGAGTTACAAGTTGAATTGAAGAGACACACAAGTATACTACTAGTACTTTGATATTAATATACTTTCTACATCATTCCTAACTAAAATGTACATGTTCTTAAATATGCTTAATAAATTGAAGCATGCTTATTTTTTGGTGTAAGTGACCTCTGGAGTGATGATGTGATGGAGAACAGACGTGTGTTCATTGTGGTCGTGGAGCATATGGATATCAGAGGATCAAATATCCTTCAGGCCCATTTACTGAAGACTTCTGAACGTTGCCTACAGACTCTTTCTTCATTTCCTTAAATTCTTCTTTGTGATAAATGTGGGTCATATTTCTGGTGAATTTATGTCCTCTCTGGACGCGTAAACTCGATTTGAGAGGAAACCCGACGCCGGGCTCGGAGAAGCCGATGTGAGATAATGATGAGATGTTCTTCACATCAGTCGTGATTAGAGAGACGAGGCTCATTACAGTTAATGTGAAGTGATGCTGGAGAGGTTATCTTCTGAGAAAATGATTACATTCAGACTAATGAACCTGCACAAACAGCATCTTAGACAGTTAAAGGCTCTGTTCACCCCAGAATGTCAATCAAATTCTCGTCATTTACTCGTTCTGTGAAACACAGATGTTGTCGTTTCAACCGCTCTATTCCAAACAATTGAATTAAAAAATGACCAGGGTCATATAAGATCCAATAAGGTCAAATACGAGCTGTAACTTAACTCCGCATCAGTGTTTCTCATCAATGTAAGCCGTTTTACAATGACAGACCATCCCAAAATCATTAAGTGTACAATATTAATATAAACATATGCTGTTCAGCGTTATAAAAAATATTATTATCCACATAATAATAAACTCATCAAGTGTAACGTGAATGACTTACTCTGCATATATTTACAATGAAACAAATGGGGCATTTGATGTGTTTGTTTGATGTTTTTTCTCACCTTATATTGACAGATTTTTCTTCATTATTCAGTCCAAATCATGAATTTTTCAAACATATTTTAAATATATTTTTAAACACATTTCAGACATTTGTGTATGCACCTTCCGATTCATCTTCACGAAAGGTTTGTAAGGTTTTTTCTCGCAGTAAGGGACTGACTAAGGCCAACACGAACAAGAATACATGCAGACATTATTAAAGTTTTGTTTGGTTTTGTTTTGCTTTTCTAGGTAAGTATGTGAATGAGATCGGGTCAGACAGGTGACCTGTTTTATCACAGCAAACACACACGTCTGTTTTCATCCCTGTCATATATTCTACAGCTGTTTTTAAACTGCTTGACCTTTCTTTTCTCGAAGTGTGTGGAAAGTGCCCCAGCATTCCTCACTGGATTTGTGCCATGGCCCGGAGCAGAGGTCAAGGGTCACTGATAACAAGACCTGCGTCATGCCAGTGGAGTTCCAGATCTGCTGTCTGTATTTGATTCTAGCTGTAAGAGAGAATCTCAATAAGATGATCGTTATTTAACATTTGCCTTTTCCGCATGTGAGCATTTACATTCACCTTTTTCAATCTCAGGTCTTATTATTTATATAAAGAACACAAGGCATGCAGGGAAACACAAGCAGGGATAAGGAATGACACGTCTTGGCATGAATTGAGAATGCATTTTAAATGCCAATGTCCTGTATTGGTATTGAAGTCACAACCAGGAAGCAGAATATTGTGATTTGATGGAATGACATTGAAGTAACTGCTATACGGTAAATGGCCTTTTTAGTAACACGTTTTATTTTTGATCTGATGTCATAAACCATACGGCCCTTTATTTGAATAAAAATAAACCTGAGCGTCATGGATTTGGGTTTAAAATGCCTTCCTAATTTTTCTGTGTATTTCATTTCTAAACCAGCATTATAATAAGATTTACATGAAGAATATCGGATGTCAAACGCAGTGGAGCGAAAACAAATAAATAGCAAACAGACAAATATGTTGATCAACATCATCCGAATCAGACACGTTCCTGTAACGTTTCCTGGAGGTTGTAAGGCCACCGGCACCAGTGGACCACCAGCATGACGCTGTGAGCAGAAGCACGTCAGGTCACGTCCATGAAGCCGGAGGAATCAAATGTTCCTATGAAATCTTATGAAGCGAGAGAGAGAGTTAAAGACTGCGGTCGGTTCTTCTGAAAGGTTGAAGCCACAAACGACTCGGTGGATTTCATTTAATCTTTCATTCTGCTTTCTTTCCTGCAGTCTTTAATACATTAACTAAAGCAAGAAAAACTGCGTCCTTAAAGCTGAATGTGGCAGCACAGATGGAAAGTTTACCTCAATATTGAGTCGGACAGCCAGATGTACAGAAAAGTATGAATGTGATGATGTCATTCTCTTTGATTTGTATTTCATTTATTTTGTGTACAAAAATGTTTGCTTTCATGATCGTTTCAGGTGAAATATTCTGGAAAAGCTCGGGGAAATTTCCCAGAAGTGTCCGGACACTGAAGGTTCTCCAAAGGTCAGTGTAATCTATTACAAACATACTTCAGATTATTAATGTTCCTGCCGCCCGTCCATTTGTCCTTCAAAGTTCAAAAACATTTATTTACAGTATACCTAGAAATATTTCAACCATTTATATCTCTAAAACAGTTTTAGAAAAAAAAACTCTGAGACTACAGTATTTTGATATTTCGATGGAACACAGCTGAAAACTTTGACGTGGGTTCCTTTAAGATAACATATATTTGTTGCCTTCAGCCGCTTTGAAAAGTGTTGCTGCACGTGTCCAAACAAACGGTAAAAGAAACGATTACACGATTCTTTCAAAACCAAGAGCTCACCGTGAGATATCAGCATTCATGGATACACAACTTTCCAGCGTGATGTTCTCTCACACACAGAGTTCTCATAAATATCCCGCTGTAAACTGTAAGGACACAAGAGATGTGATGAAAATGACTTGATCTGAAGAGACTGATGATGAGGACTGTCAGACGACACAAACCAAATGAATAAATGTGTGAAACAGTTTGGAGAGTTTTTTGGAAAATTGATGTCTTTATTTAAACATAATATTATTTTAATAAATAAAATAACAAAATATAAAAACTAAACAAACTTTGCTATCTGCTATCCGAAATGTTCTTGAGATGTTAAGGTTCTTTAAGGAACCGAAAGGTTCTTCTATGGCATCAAAGAACCTTTTGAAGAACCTTTTTTAAGAGTGTTTGACCTTTTTGCCCATTAACTTCTGCAAATATATATCTTAAAACTGCAAATATATATCTAAAAACGGGTGTCTTATCTATTTTGTTTTGTACACCTCTTATTTGAATAATGTAGACTAGGAGGTCGTTGAAAGCAAATATTGTGCAAATAAAACACAGCGACATCACTTTTGTTCACTACTGTATGTTTTGATTTTACATTTACATTGAGTCATTTAGCAGAGGCTTTTATCCAAAGCGACTTACAAAGATTTCTGGGAGCAATAAGCGATATGTCATAAAAGAGCAATAGATTTTCAAAAGTTTTTGTTCAGTGTGTTTGTGTGAATACGGTTTATTGTGTCCCCGGTCTCAGCAGCAGCGGTGTCTCTCATCAGTGATGGAGGCAGCGGTGAACTCATGACCCGGCAGACGGATGGGCAGAGGGCCGTCACAGGAGCACGGTGAGTATTTCACTAGAATAACTCTAAACGCAGCTGCAGCTGCTCCTATCTCGCCTTTCAATCCGCTCACAATTCACACACCAGCAGATGGGGATTTCAACAGCAGAATTGCACCAGCTGACACAAATATATACGTTTATTTACCGTCGAGACCATCAAAATGTGAGTTTAAGGCATCTGAGCGTTTGTAAACATGCAAAAACATATGCTGTTATGAGACACTCTGCTCTTTCAAACCGTTTACCATCGGCTGTGAACTTCTGACCCTCAGTGATGGGCATGTGTTTATCTACAAAAGCATTGGAACCCCGCGTTCAACCGGCCAGATGTGTTTGCGTCCGGCGTTGGACTTGGTTTGACTGATCACAGAACAGTTCGGAACGCAATGCAAACAAGTAAACAAACAGACGTGTGTTTACAAACATCTGTAGGGAGGAAAGCTGTTTTTATAACAAGGTGCTTGTGTAGATTATAAATCAAGCATTTTGACATGGACATGCCTGTTTACCTCAGCTTGTCAAGTGTATTTTTGTGTATTTGTCATCATCGGGGCGCCTATAAAACTTAGCAAAGTCTCTATCAATGACAAATGACAAAATGAGTATTAATTTGTGAAGCAAGGCCTGAAATGGACATTTTTTGCCACAGTTGCTAATGGCACATAAACTGTCATGTCATGAATCCATGAAGACGAGTGATTCCTCAAATTGAGTTTTGGATGGATATTCACACTGATGTGAAAGTAGCAACAGACGTTTGATTTGTGTTTTTGGTTTTAAACCAGATTGGGGATTAGAGTGTTCCTGAAGGATTTTCGAATATATAAAATGTTGTATTTTCTTGGTCTTGGAGCTGCTTGGTTTGGTTTGAAGGCTTAAAACACTTTTTTAAAATGTCAGATGTGAGATGGGTGATGAGCGTTTCTTGAGAGGTTTATTGAGTGTGACATGAGTCTGCACCTCCCCATCCGCTAAGTGTGAAGAAACACGGACTATAAATAAGAAAGTAATTATTTGGAGAGAAAATCGATATGAGAACATTAAAGCTTTCATTTAGAGTCTTATCAGAGCATCTTCTCTCTGAATGTCTCGAGTCACGCTGCTTATTCACTTCTGGAAGACGTCTCCATAAACACACCAACACATTAAGAGCCGTTTAAACAACCCATTAACACTAAATACAGCGGCGTTCTTGACCTGCGTTTCAGAATCCTTAAATACAGTACACGCTCATCTTAGCTCACGGATAAACATTCATTTCTCTCAAGAAACATTTTGGGGAAATTCACGTTTTAAACCAAAATTGAAAGAAATCTCATTACTGTAACGCAAAGCACATAAATCTGATACAAATGGGAAATGATCACAATGCAAAATACTGTTTGATGTTTGTAATGCTGATGTCATTCTTTGGTTTCTTTTTGGAGATGTGGTGTTGAATTTAGTGGTGTGTGTATCTGTGAAACAAGACAGATGATGAGCGCTTTACAGAACTCCATCTTCAGATATATGGATTCATTCACACATCTGTCTTTTCGAGGTCATCACAGTGAAATGTCACAGTACATCCATTCATAAATGACTTACATTATTGCAAACACAGTGAATTACCCCTGACAGGTGCGAGAGAAAAAACAATCTCCTGAAAGAGAAAGCGCTGCCTGGCAAACATTAAAAGGTCACTGCGGTATTGTATTAGGCACATTTGTTGGAATAATTACATGAATTATGTTCATCACTGTTTGTGTTGTTGATAATGGCTTTGGGACCGCTGTGATTCTCTGTAGAAAAGAAATGTTGCCGTTTTTGGCAAGAACACAGAGCGGCTGACATTGTGTTCAGGAGCTGAAAACATCGCCGCTCAACTCTTCATTTCATCACTGTTGTTGTCTCATGGCACACTGACAAACACTTCAATAATAACAATGTTTGGATTTATGCTTTCAGCTCTTTTGTTTGACTGCTGTTAAAAGCTGCGAGTTGTTGTGTCGCATTGTTGTTCTTCTGCGACTGTCTTTCAACATTATTTGGCTTTTGTCATGAAGTTTTATTAAACCTATAGAAATACAGTACTCACTAAACACGGGTAGCCCGTTTAATGTTAGAATGTGCTTTTAGTCAGTCAGTGAGCAGGAAACCGTGTATTTTACATAATAAAAGTTCTTTTGAAATCCTAGAAACTTATGTTTATTTACAAATGTAAATTAGATTTTGGGTCCGTATGAATCATGTAAACATTTACTTATGATTGCTTCAGAGGAACAAACAACACCGTGTATGAATGTTGACTCTATCTGTCACTTATGACCATCACAGACCGATGCGCTGGAGGTTTGTTGTTTTTCGCTGGTTTTCATTTTCCTTTTTTTTTTCTCTCTGCTGTTTCTCACTGGCCCATCACAGTCCCTCATTATTCAATTAGACACACTTTAATTCCTTCATGAGGCCAAAGAGTCTTGAAGCTCTTATAGTGTTTAGTGTGTTATTAAGTGTTCAACCTCCTCGTCCTGCGGCGGTGTACAAAATCACATTTGTTACAATCTTTCCTATCATCCACAAATCTCTGGAGTTCAGGATTCAGTCCAGATCTGAGGAGAATGATATTGCTCACCGGCGTCTCTTTCATAGCTCATGAATTTGAATGGTGTTCTCGTGTTTTGTATAAGCATAGGCGTCATTTGACGGTGGGGCAGGAGGCGCTGCTTTCTCACCATCTCCCGTTGTTCACACTCAAGTTATTCTAGCGGAAGACAGACTGCCGTGACTCCAGAAAGTGCATCATCATCCAAGCACAAAAACACTTAAACCAACAAACAAGTGACATTTTTAGTCTTCTGGTTTTTAAGTGTCATGCACCGCACTAGCCAAGTGACCTTCCCCAAATTACAGGTTGGGAACCACATGAGAGCTAAAAGCGACGTTGGAAATGGACGGACCACCCACTATAGTCTTTATGATAATATTTCCAACGAGTTATTAGAGAAACAATTTATTAAAAGTAATTGTTGAAATGTATGAAGGAGTAATGGAGGTGTAAAATGCACTGCAAAGGATTAAATTCTTAATAAGAGAATGTGTTTTCTTTTTAGCAAAATATCTCAAACTTCTTTTATCAATATACCACTACTTGACAAGAAAAGTGATTCAAGATATTTAGTCTCTTTTAAGAAGAAAAATATAAGAATTAAGTAAGTTTTTGATAAGAACAAGCCAATGGCTTGTGCAAAATAAAGTTGAATTTAGTTTGACCTTTTTCTCAAGTTTATTTTCTCACCCCATTGACAGATTTGTGTGCTTGTTTTTTATCATAAACTTACTTCATTCTTATATTTTTCTTCTCAAAAAGAAACTAAATGTCTAGAATCCCTTTTCTTGTCAAGAAAGTGCATCTTGATATATATTTGTACTACAAAAGACAGAAACGCTTAATAAGAATGTGTTTTTTGCCGTGTGAATGCCCTGGTAGCACACAAACATTGGGCAGATGTCTATTGGATGTCTGCATTCTCATCTGCAATAGGTTTCAGAGACGTCTGCTGTCAGACATCATATAGACATCTGAAAGATGATAGTTTAGAATGGATCTAAAACTGCTCTTTCTCAGATGTTTTGCAGCTGTTCTTATTGTACACAGCAGATTTTTGTTCAGATCTTTCACAGACGTTTTACAGATGTACCTGTGCTAGCTGGGTGTAGATTGTTGCGGTAAAATAATCAGGATTTGAGTAAATGTGATGAGAAATGTTTGAGTTGATTTTGAGATCTTCACTAACATTGACTTTTGATCACAGACGAGACGAATCTGAGCTCAGTTTGACACACTGTCAACGTCTCTTCTCAAACTCACATGACAGACACATTTGTGACATTTCTGACTCTGAGAAATATCTGAGACGCAGATGAGACTTTCCATTTCTCTTTCTCTTGTGTGTTCTGAAGAATACTTGATTCCGGCCATGTGTGTGTGCAGTATGTATGTGTTCTGTTTCTGTTATCTCGCTCATTTGAAACAAAAAGAAAAGAGTTTCCTCAACAAACCCAAAGGTATTTTCTGATGTCAGCTCAGATTGATGATGCTGTGTAAAGGATAGGAAGTGTTTTGGCTGAGTAATAGGTGTAAAACCCCGGACTGTCACGCTCTTGAGAAATACGAGATTAGCATGCAGTGTTTCTTGTAACATGCTCGACTGGACGCGGCACATGTGAATTATGCAGGTTAAAATTCATCCTCCATTTACATGTAGTTTGATATATCAGCGTGTCATCGATGTGCAGCGAAAACATGACGGATTTATGTCCGTGCACGAAATCTAAAGTCCTCAGAAACACGCGAGACGACACTGATTTTCCCCTTCAGTAGGGTGCATACGTTACAGTAGGGATGAGGACATTTGCTCTTATGTTTGATTCATTGGAAATTAAGATGCGGAAGTTGACCAAACTACTTATTTTATCATTGAAAAAATGAATCGCTTTATGTTTTAGTGCCAAGGAACAGCGAGACCCCCGAATGTCTTGTTTTTTAAGGAAACACATTGGAAAAACGTTTGTTTTCTTCTTCTCTTTCTGTCTTTAGCTTCCTGTTCTCATTTTTCCTAAGAGGGTGTTTATAAGGATCAGGTCAGCGGGTGAAAGAGCTGCTGATGGGCTTATCACTGAAACACACATCCTTCAGTCTTCTCTGACATATGTGTGAGAAAGAGAGAGAGAGAGACTGAACACGGTAGATCATCGTTCTATTCAGGTTGCTGTTTCTAGTATGAGATTTTTTTTCTAAACAACAAATTCTAAATGTGAATATACAAGTATACATACTACTTTGTTTATGGCTTAAATCTAGAAACAAAAGATTTTATTTGGTATAGTCTCTCGATGAGGCTGTGTCATAATCTCCAGCTGATCAGAATAATAGCCTTAGATCACATTGTAATGATGTCATTGTCCTAAATCTCCTGTTGACAAACACCGCAGACAAAAGAAGCTGATAAACACAGAAGGATCATATTACACACGTAATCCGCTCATTATTAACCAAATAAACACGGTCAAGGACATAAACACGCAGCGGCACAATAGAGCTTCAGTATACTGCATGACTCAAAGGCCTCCCAAATATCCACCTGAAGCCTCAAATGTATTTATTTGTGTTTTCCAAACCCAGCGTGGAAATCACAATTTTCCACAGCTGTTGTAGCTCTAGGTGTTTGGGACATGTTTTTGGGGCTGAGTTGTGATCTGACAGTTCACGATAACAGAGCAGAGTGTCTCATACCTGGTGGCTGCATCAACGGCTAGATGTATTGTGACTCTTCTAATGAAAATTTGTGACTCTGAGTTTGGACTTTGGACATTAACTTTACTGTTACTGAGATTTATGTGGGCTCACCCCATGTTTGAGATTCACCACTACAAGCTGATGTTTAGGCTTCATTTTACTAAACAGTACTTTTACATGCATCAAACTGCACTTTAAAATACATCGAACTGTACTTTAACATGCAACGAACTGCAATTTAACATGCATAGAACTGCACTTTAACATACACCGAACTGCACTTTAACATGCATCGGACTGCAAGATACACGCATCAAATGCATCGAATGGCACTTTAACAGGCATAGAACTGCACATTTATACACATCAAACTGCACTTTAATATGTGTCTAACTGCATTGACCCAGCGGGTAAAAGTCTGCATTAGAGAGTGAAGATAAGGGGGTGCAGAACCAGTGGTGGTCTTGAATTTGATGCGAGCGACTATAGGCAGCCAATATAACTTAATGAATAGAGGAGTGACTCTGTGCTCTCTTCGGTTCATTGAAGACCACTCTTTCCGCTGCATTATGGATCATCTTGTAGAGGTTTGGTTGTGCAAGCTGGAAGTCCAGCCGGTAGCGCATTGCAGTAGTTCAGTCTGGACCGAACAAGGGCTTAACTACTTGTAATGGAAACCTGCTTTTACCTTTTTCAAATCTTGAAACTTTTTCAAATGATTATTTTTACCAATCTGTTAGCATAAGTTCTGTGCCTCTAGTGACACCACTTCACATGTAACGCATTCTGACATTTGCAGTTTCATTTATGTCAGAAATAGTTCGTTCACGTTTAGAATCTGCATTTTCTGACAAGTCGCTAGGTCAGACATGAAGCACTTGGATTTTTCATAATGTTTTTTTCCACCTCTTGTGATTTTCACGAGCACCCGGTGATATTGGAAACTGTGCCTTCTATAATTGTCATTCCAGTGAAGTAACACATGCCTGCGAGCGCCTGGAGAACACAAACTAAATCCATCAAAGCAACTGAATAAATTCATCATATCTTACTGGATTCACATTTCTGTCATTATTTTGGTCTGGTAAAGCACCACAGGGCGATGCAGATCAAGTCCCGACCAATGACCCAACTCTTCATTAATATGTATGCCTACAATGGACCCAAAGAATGAACCGCTCTATTTTTCTCTTCTGTCCCATCAGGGCGCCGATTACCCACAATCCCTTGTCCGAACCCGGCCGTCTGTGAGGCAGTGAATGTGAGGAACATTGTTGTCTTCAGGTATATATAGAGTGAGTGACAGATGGATGGAAAGATCAGACTGTCATTTGGAGAAGATGGCTCTCTTTCACTGTATCTTTCTTGTTAGCCTCTTTAATTAAGAGCGCATTGTTCTGTGGGAAAGAATTGAGCAGGAAATACGTTCTGAATCTCCGCCAACTTAGATTGAGTTTCCTCCGCTAAGCTCTGAGCCAATAATGGAAGCGAGTCAAGCTTGTCAACAGATGCTGGACGCTGTAGAATGTGTGTCTTGTCTGTTGGAGCACAAAAGCCATTTCCTCTGGCTCATAGAGGAGGAGGTAAAGCTATAGCCCTTCTTGTATAGCAGCATATGCTTAGACACACAAATAATTCTGAATATTAACTGTTCATTTCAGGCTTTCCCAAAAAAATGAAATTGAAATCTTGTTCCTCAATGTTTTTCATTCCCTTAGCAGAATGTTAGCATTTCAGAAATAAGAACAAATTACATTTTGTTTCTGTTTAGTACTGCTATAAATAAACGATTTCACATCAAGGATGTTAACATGTCCACGACACACAATAATGACCGAAACATTTGATTCTGTTCATTTGATTCTGCGATGTTGGCTCACAAATCATTGACCAAACACGTAGAAGAATCAATAAACCTATATAAACCTGTTTGGATCTTTTTTAAATCTTAAAACCTTTTATTGAAGTGTCTTTTGAATCAAACAGCAGGGTCTGACACTTCACTTTAACAGGACATTAAGTGGTTTTATGTTGAATGTGTTTCAAGAACTTTGGTAAAAATATGGAAAATGTTCCAGCATGATTTCATACCGTTCAAAATTTTCACAGTGGACCTGTCTTTCAATTTCTAGCAGAGGTTTGTTGTGATCAAGCCGACGGGCTGAACTCAGGCTCCAGTCTTCACCTCATTAGATGTTTGTGTCGTTGTGGTCGTCTCTCTTAGGAAACTCTTTTGGGTTTTGGGGAGAAACCGTTGAGAATTACTCATGTTCACCATTAAGACTGAGCGAGCCAAAGGTGTCACCTCTCCTCACCTTTACTCCATTAATCATGAACCTCACACAGATGTTCTTCGAGCTTTACCTCGTTCTTCTGGATGAGAGCGTCTGGAGATCAGCTTTCCTGCAGTAATGAAGGTGCGGGAGGTTTGGAAGAGAACAACGTTTTGATGCGTTTTTCAGAATGAAACGACACTAATAACTCCAATAACATCCAGCAGCGTTTAGCTCTTCATCCCGCGGGACCTGAACCCCAGCTGCACCTCATTATTCGTGGCCCTTTTGTGCTCTTTCCATATTTAGCTCCGTGTATATTGCGTCCCGCCGTCCTATAAGCAGCTCGAACGCATATTTGTGGCTCAGTCGCTCCTAAAGACTTCCTCCGCTGTTTTTCAGTTCCTCTAAAAATTGGACACAGATCCTGCCGATGGAGGGAAATTTGTCGTATTAAGTAAGTGTCATGAAAGATTTTTCCAGCCGAATGTCGAAAGGCCTTGTTATTTTCTGGATGTTAAGATCAAGCAGTTGAATTGACAGCTCATTATTGTCACGTGATCTGATGTTCTACCAATGCTTCAATGTTCACATCTGAACTCTCTGTCCAACACTATAGTCCACAGGTTTACTAAGACCCAACGTTTACTTAGATCCTTCACTTCTCAGACTTCATCAGACATCAGGTTTCTCTTTCAGAGCTCCAGAGATTTGATGGAGTTCTCAGTTGTGTCTCATTGAAGTATCGACTTTGTATCACATGTTTCTCCTAAAACTGCTAAAAAAATATAAAGAGATAAATATATATTAAATAAATAATCAGGATTTGAGTAAATGTGATGAGAAATGTTTGAGTAGATATTGAGATCTTCACTAACATTGACTCTTGATCGCAGACGAATCAAAGCTTTTCAGTTTGACACAATGTTGACGTCTCTTCTCAAACTCTCATGACAGACACATTTCTGACTCTTTTGGGGCTCAAGCCACAAATGTTTTTTCAAAAGCACTGAATCTATCTCTGGTTTCTAAAATGAATGAATTCAGAACGCTGGGTGGCAGCTTTCAGCTTTAAACCCCACTCCAGTAAATTAGATTTCCATTAAAACAAAGGTAAATTATATGTGTGCAAATTAAAATGCTGAATCTTTTGACAGTAAACACGCTTTTCAAATAGTTCATCATTACAGTGGCTTCATAATACTGTGAATGTGTTTATTTATAATTGTGTGATATGAAAACTGTTAGCTGATTCAGAGATTACTGGTTAATGGCTAATGTTAACACGAGGCGAATAGTCTATGTTGCTCAATGTGTGCCGGCCCACTGTTGGGATATAAAGAAATAATAACAATAATCACTTTTAACCGACTTGTTACAAGCTTTTCTCGTGATTTCTGTGTCCTATAGTAACTTGTATAGTAACAGCGGTTCCAGCCGCTAGCGCTTGTCAATGGCAAAAATTTGACCAATCAGATGAGAAAGTTTGCGCAATTCCAGCCAATTAAATTTCAGAGGCCAAGCAGACTATCAGCCAATCAGACTGAAGATTCTGAAATGAAAACTATTTAACAGGCTTCAAGATTTTATATTAGTAACGCTGTTAATTCCACATTCCTAATCAACCTTTCTTATGTAACTTCATTACAGGCTTACAGCAGACATATTCTGCCTGTAAGAGGTTATGGTTTCAAAATGATAACACTATGAACAATACATTAAAAAAATGTAATATAGCTGCCATAAATGGGGAAAAATATTCTCCTTGAGGGTCCATGCCCTCATTTGGGTAAAGCCCCAATGTTTTTTTATTAATTAAGAACAATTTGAACAGTATTATACAAATAAAAGTACATAAACCTATCCAAGTCGTTGCTTTTAAATTTGTAATTGTTCGTATTGTTTCCAAAAATGCTTTAACTTCATTTTTTAAATACTCAAAGTTGGATATGTTTTCACACCATTTAACTTTATGGATATGAAAACCAGTAAAGTCAAATATAAACATCAATTCACTATCATCCTCCACTAAAAAAACATTAAGCAAAATATCAGATTCCACAAGTTTAACAAAACACATAGTTTTGAAGTAGTTATCGATTTCTGTCCAGAACATTTGTGTCTTTCCCAAAATAAATGATTAATAATCTCAGGGGAAGTCTTGCAAATACACAGAGGTCTACAATGTCCACTTTAAAACGTTGTATCACCAATGATTTAACTGGATTGACTCGATGGAAAATTTTATATGACACTTCTTTGACCTTATTTGGGATGCAATATTTATCAGGCGTCTGCAAATTTGACCCCAATCAAAACATTTTTAGAAATACAGAATCCCATTGAGTAGTAACAGCAAGTTTACCTTTAGATTGCACAAGGAAAGGAAATATTATTGCATTTAGAACTTGTAAAATCTAGGCCTAAACTCACAATGTCTACAATGTCTGGCTCCGGGCAAGAGTCATTACCCGGAAGTCTATGGCTTTGTTTCACAGCCGTGTCCTGTCTTTGGAGAACAGATGATGAGTTTATTGTTCTGCTTGGACCTTCGGTCGGAGAGACCGAGACTCATTTGAGAGGAAACGGCCCTGCTGTTGCCTGGACACCTCATCCACCTGGAGCAGCATATGGCCACAGCGTGTTGTGCTTCATGTGAAACCAGCAGAGAGCCAAAACAGCTTGTGTGATGATGCCATGTGTCTTCCAAGAGTTTTACAAGGTGAGCTTCTCCTCTGAGTCTCTTCACAGCCTCTGATAGTGAGAAACGCCTGAATGAGCTACTTGATCGTGCCAATAGTGTCCCGTTACTGTTCTCGCAAATCCTGTGTGCTGCGGACGGTAAAACACATGTAAGATAAAGCTTTATGTGATATAGGAGGAAAACATTTATGCATTTGGTAGATGCTTATCCAAAGCGACTTACGTTGCATTAAACTATACATTTTATAGTATAATGTCTGTGAAATGACATTATTTTCAATGACGCATATTGCATGTTCTTCTTGCATCTTAAATCTGGAGCCTCGCATCATAAAGACACTGCGTTTATATAATGCCTTATAACACTCCATTTTGGAATAATAGATATAAAGTTGGGTAGAAAGTCTGTTTATTGTGAGAAATGGGGAACATAAGGGGTTTGGGCTGTTGCACATTTTTTGGATGATTATGGGAAGTTTTGTGATACATTTAAAAATGTTCAATGTACGGTTCTGTTTTACCCTTCTGTTATATGTATACCAATCACTGGTTTAAAAGGGGTTAACAATACTTAAACCTTTGATTACAATTTTTGAGGAATATGGTTTAATTTGAATACGCCTCTATGTGTTTTTTTCCTTTTCTTTTTCTTTCCTTACGATTTTATTTCTATGTTTTATTTTCATCAATTTATTTGTGATTTTGCATTACTGGTATGCTCAACCAAAGTATATTTTGAATTAAGATAGAATGCCTATTTTGTTTGTATATGGGATGAAGTTCATAAAAATATATATTTAATAAAATGAACATACAAAAAAAATCAACAAATGTTTTATTTAATACAAATATTATACAGTAAAATAACAATACAATTAACAAAACTAAAATATAAATAGTTATATTATCAGACACTGACCAAACACAAACCGGAAGTTGACTGTGGATCAGACCCGCGCATCCAGTACCTGTAAGAATGACACTGTGATCAGAACGACTCGCAAACAATTGAAACGAATCATTCAAAGCTTATAGAACCATAAAAAACACAGGATGGAAATGAGCTTTGCTTATTTATGAAGACTGATATATTCAGTTCGCTCTTGAGGGCTAAACATGATAAAAGCTTAAATTTGATTCTCAACAACTCTTCTGTTTGGTTGAATTAATTCAATATTTTCTCAAACATGTTTTATATGACTTAATACTTGTCATTTTAATCTGAGTTTTAGATCTCCTAGTAAGTTGTTTGTTAAGTGTGTGTTTATGCCACTTAAAGGTACGTTGCACAAGATCGGGATGGCACCACCTCCGCATCATTTTGAGCCAGGATAAACCCTGCCATAATGTTGTATTTAGCAGCTAAATTACTGCCATAAAGTGTCCAAAACATTCACTTTTAAAGCTGAAATGTCTAAAAATCTACAGCTCAGGGTTCGATAGTTTGACTCTTTATCTTCACACATCAGGCGTCTTCAATCAAAGCTCTCTCAGTGAGGTGATGAGAGTTTATAAAACCAGACACACAAACAAACACTTCTTGGCCCCTGACAACATTGATTCATTCCCGATCACTTTGGTGAACCCGCCGTGAGTTCATTTGAAGGGTGGTGCGCACATCAGAATGCAGGGAGCGTAATGCCTGCGCTCCAGTTTGTCTCATCTGGATTCGACCGCAGTAAATGAGGTGAAAAGCTCCCAATTCAATTCTGTCACAGATCACTCAATGACTTGATGCCTCATCTATTTCAATTGAAGAATGAAGCTCTGACAGACTTAATGAGAAGCTCAGAGACGCTTTTTTAATGTCAGCTTTCAGTTTCAGACACACACAATAGAGTTTGCTTACCTGCTTGCTCATGACAGAAGAAAATCTGATTCATTCATCCATCCATCCATCCATCCATTTTCTACCGCTTATCCGGGGCCGGGTCGCAGGATTCATTCATAAATGCTCTTCAACATGAATTCATTCTCTTTAAAGCCACCATTTTTAAGCCTCTGCCTTTAACAAAACTGTTTTAAAAATGTAAACGCACAAGAATGAACATTCTGTCAATTTTTACTGTCATGTCTTTACAGGTGTCAAGCTCCTAAAAGACAAGAAAGTCGGCCCTCGGATCTCATTCACACGAGAACAAGATTTGATGCCGTGCACATTTTCCAATATTCCCCAAAGAGACGGGTCACATTGGAAGCAAGAGTTTGACAGGTGATTTATAAATCACATCACTACAGCGACACCCCCATGTGCCTGTGTAATATATGAGAAACATTCATATTTTACACGACACAGAGAAATGAAAACTCTGGAACTGCAGTATTTAGCACAATTAGACATTATTATAACGGCAGAATGGATGAAACGGTCGTCTGGTTGAGTTTCTCTTATTGATTTCTGTCCTTACTTCTTATGTCTCGCACCGTCAGCTTTCTGTCGCGTATCCATTTGCTGTTCACTGATCTGTCCTGTTCACTTTGAGTCTCGCTCCATCTGTGGCACCATCCTGATCTCTCTCACCTCAATATTCATCACCCTGTGTGTTCATGTGCTCTTGTGTGGACAGTTTTCCTCTCCTGGAGAAATCCTTATGTGCATTTCATCTCCAGATGTGTGAAGCACGAATCACATCACTGCAAAATACAAGAGAATATAACACATGCACACTCACATCCACACCTCTGCACACTTCCTCCTGTGAAATACTGCAGTATACTTTATTATACACATAGTATATTGTAATTTAAACACTTTGTTAATGGAAACTATAGTATTCTGTAGTAGTAACGTTAGTGAATGTAAAAGCTGTTGTAATTAATGTATACTTTAATACTTACTATTGTAGTGAAGTGCAGTATACTGCAATATATCAAATTATAGTATTACTGTATCAGTAATGTCTACTGCAGTATTCACTTTGATGGGTTTATACACTGTCTTTAATACCTTAGTATACTTTAGAATTGGTCAACTGTAATATACTATACACTGTAAAAAATGTCTGTGGAAATTACAATATTATTAGCAGCAATTTGCCAGTAACTTAGTGTATTTTTACAGTTATATTATTTACTGGCAACAGTTTGTTCAAAGATAATCATTAAACATTAACAAGTCTTTATCTTTAGAGAAAAGACAATAAAATGACAGCATCATGCAAAGTAAAAACTAAAAAAGCTTTATGTGGATTTCTGGTCATTTTATCGTTTTTTCCTATAAAAATATACACTTGTTAGTGTTTAATATTCATTTATCTTTGAAAAAAACTGTTGCCAATAAATGAGATCAATATACTGTAAATCTACAGTATGATACTGTCAACAAGCTGCATAAGATTAGATTAGATTAGATTCAACTTTATTGTCATTACACATATACAAGTACAGTGTAAGGAAATGTAGTTTAGGTCTAACCAGAAGTGCAGGATATACAGTGAGATAAATACAGAATACAATATTGATAAAATATAATACAGTGGGCATGGAATATACAAATATTTTGCAGTAGGAATGTTCTATGAAAATAATTACAGTAGGTTTTATACTATGAACAATATATACAGATGGCTATATACTATGAACATTATAACTACAGAAAATATATTTACAGTGAATTGCTGTAAAATACTGTACTTCACTTTGTTAAGTATACTAACCTATTCTGCACTATTAACTGTAGTGAACTGCAGTAAATCTTGTAGTACAATAATAAGGTTCAACAACACTATAGTATAGATTTGACATGTGGATTTGTTTACTGTAGTAAAAAGTACACTACATACTTGGTATACTACAGTATTTTTGATGTGGGACTGATGCCGTACATTTATTTATTAAAAGGAATGAACTTGTATTCACGATATGAAAGAGTTAAGAACATTACAGGAGCTAAACAGCATCTGTTTATTTCTTTCACTCATGACTTTAGAGGCAGAGACCGCAGCACTGTTTCCAAACCTGTCGAGAGACGTCAAGACCATGTGTTCTGCATTGAGGGATATTTCTGACATTTAAATGCAGAATGTTGATGGAAGATGAATGAAGAGGACATTTAGAAATGACATTTATGCATCGCACACCAGCAGCTGTTCAGAGCGTTTAACTACTTAAAATCATAAATATAGCAGCAATGTGTGTGTGTGTGTCATCACAACAGCCAGCGGTCACTTTCTATACAGAGCTGATCCTCACAGCAGTGACACACCCACAGGCCGGACAGACGGACGGATGGAGCTCAGTCTTGACGCATACATTTCGTCATTATTTACAGCTGTATAACTTCAGATCAGAAGGTGGCGCTGTCACCAAATCTTCACTCTATCAGATAACAAAAGACAGTTGATGCATGACATCTCTAATTTCTCATCTGTGTCTCAGATATTTCTCTTGAGAAAGAGTCATAAATGTGTCCGTCATTAGAGTTTGAGAAGAGATGTCATCAAATTGAGCTCAGATTTATCAATTAAAAATCAATATTAGTGAAGATCTCAATATGAACTCAAACATTTCTCGTCAAATTCACCCAAATCCAGATGATTTCACCTCAACAATCTACATTCATTTACACCTCCAGACTCTTCATGTGTTCACACAATTACACTCTCATCTCATTCTCTTTTTATTTCTCCGGAGTCATTTTAAACATCTGAGAGAGGGATGGGAACATTAGACTCATGATAATCTTTACACCAGTTTAAGGTTTAGTAACCATATTTCTGTGACTGAAGTGATGCTGAAACTGAAGTTGTCTGTACACCTTGACTGTGTGACTGTTGTGATATGAAACAAAGAAACAACAAACAGGAAACACAATCCGTCACTACCGTCATCTTTGCTTACCCTGCTGGGCTAAGATGATTGACAGGACGGGTCAGAGAGGATGTTTGTTGCTAGGTTACTTCACTTTGATGATGAGACGAGATCTGAACTCTCATTGGCTGATTTTACAGACCTACACTCAAAAAAGATTTTTGCTCTTTGTTCGATTGACGTAACTTGCTTAAGTTAAATCAACACAACTTTTGGAAAATTTGGTCACAACATGATTTTTTCACGTTTAGTCATATAACTGAATACATTCATGTTGGGTCAACATAAAGTAGTCGAACTGTGTTAACATAAAGCAGTAACAGTTGGGCGGAGGACTTATATTTCCCAGCATGCTTTTTGAGAGTTATTCTCTTAAATAAGTGTTCTTTGATGCATTTTTCAGTAAAAAGAAACACTTGTTAGTGTTTAATGTTCATTTATCTTTAAGGTTTTGAAGCGTTTGATATATTCTTTAGTTTTGTGGTTATCATTGTTCAGAAAAGCGTTGCCTTTGTTTAGGTCGTGGGGGTTATAGACCTTTATTTGCATTTCTTTTGAGTTCTATTAACTCAATATCTACTAATTGAAGTTAAATGAAACATTTTCTAATTCATTTAAAATGTATAATATAAAATATGGCCTTGAGTGCTTTCATTAAATAATCTAATTGGGTTTTTTATATTGGTACATATACATGTATATGATGAAATGATTTTAATCAAGTCTACTAAAAAATGCTGATTATACAAGAAGATTATAAAGAATAGTTTCAAACAAATTGGATTTTGTTGGAGAAATGTAATTACATTTTTGTGAAAAAGTTTTCCTTCATTTAACTCAATTAAGTTCGTTCTACAACTGTTTATCTACAAACAGGTGAAATTTCTTCTAAAAAAATCAGTTTAATGTTTCTTTCGACCTAGAACATAAAGAATTGACCGATATGTTTAATATGTTCCTGTAGTTGTGTCTGCAGTGGTCAAACAGACTGGATTAAATATACGGCGGGAATGCACTGCACTGTTTAAAAGCGTCTGCCAGATGCATTCAAATGAAATGTGATATTATTTATGTGACTAGTATTTTTGTTTTAATTGTTTTCACAGAGTCTGAGGAGTCCAGTATTTTGAGCTTTCCTTTAAAAACACATGTCGTGGAAAGAAAAATAAACAACCACACTGAAATGAAAACAGAAACTGGAGCGTTGTGTGGTGGTTGAGCTTTTAAAGGTGAGTACAGTGATTTACAGTATTCTTACAGCACATTACTATGATAATGACAGCTGAGTAAATCTCCTCGCTCTCGTAATGTGATTGTGAGAATGCATTTGTGTAATTCATGGAGGTAATTTCACAGCAGATCTGTAAATCATTCATGTGTACACGTCAGATGGTGAAGTGACGCTTCGTATGCGTCTGTCAGAAGATTCCACAAACGCATTCACTTCATATTATTCATTTATATCATGCAATATATTAGAAAATAATTATCGGTGTAATATTATATTATATACTCTATGTGTGTGGGATTGACCATAGATATACATTGAATGCGTCGGCTGGTTGGGTGAACATCACCATCACATTGTACATAATAGCGCTTACTGTACATTTCTCAACTGATTTTAATGCTGTATATTAAATATATTACGTGAGGGATGTCGCCACAATTATGAACCAAAAAATAAGCCATATCAATGCTCGAGTTTTACCAAATCTTTTAAAGAAATGAATCACTTTTGAATACATTCACTTGTACGTTTATAATGCAGTTTTGAGCATCGCTGTTGACACGGTACATTCAGCTGTCAATTTGTCTCTGGTGCCGTGAGCGTCACTTCAGATGGATTGTGGGATTGAAAGCAGGGCAATTGCAACCTTATGGACGTGACATAAAAATGCTCAGAGAATGAATTTGTTATGAATATATTTAACCGTCTTGTTTATATATGACTAAACCAAGTCAGTCTATAAACAAATTGTCTATTTTAAACAAGTGAAATAAACATGCGTTATATGGATGTGACAAAAAAAGGACACGTTTTTTGGGAGACGACAAACTTTGTAGGATTTCTGTGAAATAAAATGTATAATCCTGAAGCAATAATACCCAATGAATGGAGCAGGAATGCCTCTTTAAAGAACATAAAATAGTTTTTTTGAGGAATGTCCTTTTATGAGGAATATGAAGCGTTACGGATGTGACAATCCTGTGGCTCTTACGCAAAATCATGCACTAAACATAAAACAAATGCTTTACAAATTTAATATCAAAAACGTAATATCTTCGTGGTTGACACTTTCATGGAATTGCCCGGCAGCACTTTAGCTTTTGCAAACAGAATCAGATCAGATTTTGACCTCTGCAGTGGAAACCGACTCTCGCTATCACAGCTATATGGACAGAGAACGTGAAGCTATTCCACTTACACTACCTGTCAAGTTTTGGGACACTTGAGAGAAATGTTTCTCGTTATTTAAAAATACTTTTGATCTGAAAGTATATACTTAAATGTCTGAAATTAGTTTAAATTATTAAATTATTTTATTAAATGAAAACATTTTTTTAAATGGATGGCTGAATAATGAAGAAAGATCAGCCAGTAAGAGCACAGAACAAATGGGAACTCCTTTAATATTGTTTTAAAAGCATCTCAGGGTGACACGAAAAGAACATTTCTGCAAGTTCTTGTCGAAAGGTGACTACACTGAAGATGATCTACTATAACGCGTTTTCATTTATTTTTTATTTAAATTATTATATACATGAATTATAACATAATCCCCAATAGTTCCCTATTTCATCAGTTTGAGGAGTTTATTATTTATCTTAGAATATGGGAAAATATGAACACATTAGTGAGTAAAAGTCTAAAAACCTTTGACCGGTAGTGCATTAATCATTTATAAATTGATTGAGGAGTTTTGCGTTTATTCTTGAAAGATTGTAGGTGTGTTGTGTGGCACTATGTATTATAAAAGAGATGCGAGAAATGTCTCATAAAAAGTAAATAAGTTTACACGAGTGTAGTCACCTTGTTGCGTCCTTCTGCATGAAACACAACTTTGACCTTTTGACCTTGAATGTTGAATTAGTGATTATAGTTGTAAAGCAATCATCCGCTTGTGATGAAAATCTCATTAGACTTTTGGAGCTCATTAGAGATATAATGTGATGTGCATGATCTACAATTTAATAGTGACTATGGAAATGAAACCCCAGGATTTTCCTATCATTACTGATATTTGCATAAAACAGATTTGGATTTAATTAAGATGACCTTTTCTGCTGTTTTAATTGACAAAAGTGTTGTTTGCGTTCTTGTTTTTCCACAGAAAATCAGGTTTTGTTCCTCTCTACTTGTTTCCTGCAATAACTGGAATATGAACGTCTGATCAGAGGTTGCTTTTGTTTTTCTCGGTTAAATTGTGCATCATCTAATTCAATACAGAATCTTGTCACAAGGAATTTTCCATTTCTCCTGCATTCCTCCAGCATCTGCTGTACAGAAGTTTTGGAGTTTGGTTCTTCAGCAGCGCTTGAAAACCGTTTCCTCTTGCGTTTTTGAAACTCTCGTGGCCTCTTTTAAACAAACGACTGGATTCACACAAGGTTATTACAGTCATCTGTTTACATCTTTACAGCCTGTACATCAACATCATCACATCATCTACAGAATCACTCATCAGGATAATGATTGAAATAACGCCAGCGCCGCTTATTCTGTTAGAAATCTTTTCAATACTTGTTAAGAAAAGCTTCATCATCATCGTTCTGTCAAATGCATGAAGTTATTTGAGTTTTCATGAATCAGACAAGCGTCGTCTCGGATCCGTTGTGTGTCCCAGAGGTCTTGGCAGATGTTTTTGGCACAGACCTCTGCCAAACTGAAACATTACAGAGAGACTTGAGGACCGATATATTGATCGGACGTTTATGTTGCAGGTCTGTGTCTAAGAAAAGGAGAAGCATCTCTGAACTCAAGCTCCCAAAGAATCACATCTTTTAAAGTAAGAATTCAGCGTAATGCAAAAACACTCAGTAACTATCAGACTCCTCAGCATTTACTCAAATGAAACCATTCAATTATGAATGAAGCTATTGGTTGGTCTGACAGTCAAATGTAAAGGGATAGTTCACCCAAATGTGAAATTCACATTTGTATAAATGTCTTTGTTCTGCTGAACACAAAGGAAGATATTTCTAAACTAAACCGATCTCATCTAAACAATCACTTTAAAAATACATTTCTTTACGCAAATGCACCTTTAATATCAGCGATAATTAAAGTCCTCAGTGTCTACACGTTGGACCGAACCGCTCTGATGTGTCTTCGTGAAAACAGCGTTCATCTCTCACCGCTGTCTTTGTTTCAGAAACAATATCATGTTTGTTGGTATGTTTTGAAGAGGCTTCTTCAAACGCTGTGTGCTCATTGATTGTCATCTCTCATATGATTTTTCAGGGGGATTTGAATGAATATCACACAACATAATAAGCACAGGATGAGGTGGTCACTGGAGGACATGCAAATCATCTGTTTCAATTGGATTTCACGCTATTAATATGAACACGACGAAACTGCCTGATCGTACCGTAAAACCACAAATCTATTTCTCTTATGTGACACGGATCGACTTTTATATCTAAACTCTATGCAATTATCTTTAAAACGCTCTATTTGTTGTGATTTTTTTCGGTTTCTTTCCTTCATCATTTTTCAAACAACTATTTTATGCTCACTGAACACAAGAGATGGCATTATTCTCTCCAAAAGCATCGTTTAATACCCAAGGTGCTATACAAAAGTGTTTACAGGTAAACATGTGAGATCATTTAACGTTGGCAAAATGTAATAAACTGCTTTGGATTATCATCAAGCGTCTGCTTAATGAATAAAAGTACAGGCATATGATGATACTGTAAGTCTTAATCTGCTTACCAGCTCTCTCAAATTCAGCAGAATGTTTTTTTAACATGTCAGTAAATATATAAGAATAGAAGATCTCCAAAAGATCCAAGCTTTTAAACAAAAGGACAAACTGTTCTTGTGTTGTAAGACTATCACAATCGCTGAATGCATTTCTATTCCAAATCATAAAAATGTGGAGGATGTGGAGAGCGGCTGCTGTTTCTCATCAGCTCGTGCTACACAGCTCTGGGTTTTTTTCAAAGAGCTGCACCTTCCACTTGCTTGTTATTTGCGCTTGAGGTTTTGGCCGTCCTCCATCAAACTCTACTGTAGATCACTCCAGCTGCGCTCCAAATAATCATTCCTAAGGGAAACCATACTGTCCACGTACGGGCCAAAAGATCATTAAGGAAAGAATTAAGATTTTCCAAATGTTTCTAATCTTCTCTTCTGTCATTACAGCATGGCTGAACGTCGCGGTATCAAAGCACGCGATTCTCCTGTGACTTTAGGTCAGAAGATCAAAGGAGACACAGAACCGTGTTCCTCTGCGTGTGTTTGTCAGGTAAACACACCAACACGAGTTTGCTCAGATACTGTTCAACCTGTCGACTCTAACGGAGAAATTCAAGCCCTTTAAAACACTTTTTACACTAGTTTACATTTCTGCTAACACTGTCCAACTCTCTACATAAATTACATTACAGGACAATTCGGTCTTGTTTTGCTAAATTGAAATGCAACCCTTCTCTGGTTACTCTCTTAAGAATAAAGCTGGCAAAAAGGAAAAAGATCCATCTCTTTCTTACCTTTTAATTATCTGAAGAACCTTTTTTCGCCATAAAGAACCTGTTGTGAAACAGAAACGATCTTCAGATGTTAAAGGTTCTTCTATGGCATCGGTCATATATTGATCATATTCTGTGCTGCGAATGACAATTTACACATTTTAAAAAAATGTCAGCGGTCTCCTTAATCTCAGTTAAAGAATTGTAAATTCCCAGCATGCATTGCAGCATAAACACTGATGGTCACTCTTACAGGATTGTTTTATAGTTTGTTTCTTCATATTTTTCCAATAAGTTTTGTTAATTGTCATTGTTATTGGAGTGTGTACAGTATGTACAGTATGTTTGCTTTGTGCTACATTCTTACTACGAGAGGCAAAACTTTATATAAAATCAGATGAAATAATGAAAGTTTAAAATATCTTTAGTTGTTCTGATAAGAAATGATGAAATTGTTTGTATTAATGTGAACAAATACATGTGAATAATCACATTAAGGTCACTGACGTACTTATCATGAAAATGAACATGGTGGCAAAAATAGAGAACGTCAAGAAGCTCCAAATTGTAAACAAACGGTGACTACATCGAATATGATCAACAGATTTCATTTATTTCATGTATTTCAATAGTTCCAATTGTGTTATTTGGTAAATCAGTAAGTGACCGTAAAACTATGTTCAGAGAACAGTAGAAAGTCTCATTAACAAATATTCATTTCTCAAAGAGCAGAATCATGAATCACACCCTTATGAAAGTGTAAATGGAGGAAACAGTCGTCTGGTTGAAACTCTTGACAATCTCTGCAGTCGTTCTCATCCGAGCTTTCGTTTGAGATTGAATTCACAGCTGACCTCTCTGAGTTTCCTCTCATTTCACAACCTGGAGGTTCTGGCGCGAGACAGCGGCCCAAAGTTACTGTATGTCGGTCTGAGAGATCACGAGCAAGCGAGCCGGGTCCGGGCTTTGAGACCAACTGTCTGTCTTGGCTGGGATGTGGTCCATAATATTCAGCACATTTTATTCACGGCTAATTTCAGCTGGACAACTTCAGCGCCAGTGAAAATATATTCGTTGAATTCTGGAACGATCCTGCTCTACTTCTCGATTGATGGAAAAGTGAACGGGAAGAGAAGAAGAGAGAGATTTAATTGTGGAGTGTGCCATGCATTTCAGAACCGTGGAAAGAACCTTTCAGTGACTGAACCCAGACGCCTGTTATGTGACGACTCAATGCCAGAGAGGAATATTTCAGCCTAAGAATCATTAATGAGAAAACAACCGCTCGGATAAAACATCCAGCTTTTATTTGAAGACCATTAGATCGTTTCTTTCTAAGACTAAATCATTTGTTTTCTCAAGGTAGCGTGTTCATAAATGTCTTTGGAAACCACAAAAGTGTCATTCATGCACACAAAGTCTTTACTACTTTAGATGATTTACAGTAATGAAACGAAAGCCGTCTTGGTCATTTATGCTCATCAGATTTAGATCACATGTCATTATTTAGCTTTTCGTTCAGTTAACAAGAACCAAGATCAATAGAAACAATGGACAATAGACAGATGTTTTTCATGAGATTGCTCAGAAGAAGTAAAAGGAGTATGAATCAAATCAATGCAGATTGTTGAGGTCAAATAATCTGGATTTGAGTAAATATGATGAGAAATGTTCAAGTTGATATTGAGATCTTCAACAATATTGGCTTATTGACAGTTTGACATCTCTCGTCAAACTCAAATATCTGAGACACAGATGAGACTTGAAAGGGAACTATCTTTATTTGTGTTGTGAAGATGTAGGGATGTCCTCGGCTTGTCCAGCGACCCGAGGGAGAGTAACTCCTTTTATTTTAAAGTTATGTGTCTTTGGAGCCCGTTTGAGTCTCAGTTTGAGAGTCGGTCCTCCGCTGTCGATGAAAGAAATCTTTCATTGTAAGTCAACAACACTTTTGAAATCGTGTATTTCACCGGAGGATTGAAAGCAGCGGAGGTTTCAATCTTTCATTCGTTCTTAATGACGATTGACACATTCTGGGAAAGGAAAGGGCTGGAAAAAGTTTGTGCAGAAACTCCGGTGATGTCGAGGGATTAGGGACCTCCTTTTCCTTGTGATCCAGTTTCCATGAGTTCATGTTCTGTTCTGCCCGCAGTCACTATACATACATTCACCATCAGGACCATCTTCCTCGTCTCATATCCAGTGACGCCACAACAAGAGAGAATGTGTGACACGGAAACATTATCATAGAAAACAGACTTTTAGTTGAAAGCCACAATATGTGTTTTGTTTTACATTGAGTAATGTGCTTGAATTTGGCGTATCTGTGGAAAAAAGGAAAGTCTGATGAGATTCATATGGTTTACAGTCCTTATCATGACGTTTGTAGGCCAGGTTCCTTTTCTGTGTTGATCCCTTTGATGTTGAAACAGCACATTTGGGTGGAACACATTAAAAAGCTTGTTCATTTCAAAGAGAAAGACAAAAATCTTCAGTTATGTCAGACACTGTCCAGCAAAAACATCTGAAACAACTATGAGTTTGATTTGATTCTGTTAGTCAGCTGCTTGTTAGTAGTTACTTCTTTTATTCTTAATGTATACTTTCAGACTCCAATAAACTTACTGTAAGGAATATATTCTTGATTTTCAGTATAGTGACAGAAACGTTTCGGTATATTTGAAGAGTTTGGTTCCAAAATGTGTTTTATTGTGACAGTTAGCTGTATTTGTTTATTTATTATGACTTAAATCAAAACAAACAAACTTCAGTTTGATTGATAGTAATTTGAATGCACAAAAAAACTCTTATTTTGGAACCAAACTCTTAACAACATTTTGATGGATAGAAGTACAATAATCCAAGTTGACTGTACTTTAGCTGTGCTTTACTACTGTTACACCTGATGTTAAAGGGACATTTATTAAGTATAATCTAAATTATAATCTAAGTTAAAATCCACTTCCAAGTATACTGCAAGTGCATTGATAGTATACCTCCTACAACCCTAAAAATATACCTCAGCTTTAGATACGGTAAGTACTCTACTAGTTGTTGTGTAAGGGCACACCGTCAACTAAAAACTTCCTGACTGAGTGAATGAAGAAATGTGTTTCCAGGACGGTTCATGTTTGCCACGATGCCGTCTTTAATGTTCAAAAGTGTTTGTCTCTGGTCTGCAGATGTGTGTTTTTATAAATGCGATGGATGTGAGCGTGTCTGGTTGTGGAGGGATCGTGTGACATTGCTGCGGGTTGTCAGACATCCGCCGCATGGAGAAACTGTGAAATGCAATTTTTCTATTTCCTCACTAGACATGAGTGAAAGTGATAGTGTTTCCATATAATACAATCCACACAATATAAAACAAAGAATTCTTCCCCATAAACAATTCACCCATAAACTAGTGAAACTAGTTTCATTCATTTCTGTTTGGACTAGATTCATGTATGTGTTCGTGTAAATGTCCGATTGTTGAAACTGGGCAGGATTTTCAGTTGAAGAGGAAAGTAAAGTGTTATTTTAATCCTTGGAGGAAGATGAGTAAAGGAAGAGGTTTAATATTGTCTCATGTTGATATGTAAATGTTTCTGTTGTGTTGTTGGTTTGTTGTGCTGAAATGTAGATGAGTGAAAAGGATCCCGTAGTGATGCTTTTATGAGAAAACCCATGAGAAGTTTCTCCTGAGGTTGTAAGTATATTCTTAATTCACCTTGTGTTTTATATTTCAGTTTGTGTTTGTGTGGAATATCTGAGACATACAGTAGATAAGACTGAAGGTAAAGCTTCTATTCGCTTGTTTTAATCTCACTGATGTCTGGAAGAAATAATCGAGAAATGAATGAGATCTCATGTGTGATTTTTCTTATTATACAACCTTTGTGAAATTGAAACTATTGTAGTTGATTCTATTTGCTCTTAGTGGAAATGTGATTAAAAGACTGTCCGCTTGAGGGAAGCTTTATCTTTAACATACATCCAAACGCAGAACATCATCCGGATTCTTTTTTCCAGTTGATGGCGAATGACATTTCTTGTAATAAATTCACGTCAATCCATAAAAGAATGTCCACACTGACTGTTTGACACTTAACTGCCACATGATGTTTCTCAGCGTATGGCACGGAAGAGTTGAACTGTTTAAATTTGTTCTGGATTACAGATAAAGAACCGCTTTACTAACCACAACAGCCACTGGCAGAAATGAGATGCGTCACCCAAGTGCTTGTTATTTGGAGGTTTAGACTCCTTGTGAGGTTTGAAACCTCTGAAAGGAGATACAGCAGAGGAACTGTTCTCCTGCTAAAAAAACAAAGTCATTCCCCGCCAGCATCATGACATTTTCATTATTTGATTACAGGAGGAGACGTGACAAACACACGTCCTCAGAGCATTGAGACGTCCACACGAAAAATCACTTTCATGAGATGAACCAGATCCACGTCTCTCCAGTGAGAAAAAGAGTTCAGGTTGTTAGCGTTTTTATTCTGATCTCCGTCGCTCTTGAAGAGGTGTGTTGCCAGTTATTTGTATTCTGTCTGTCTGTCCTTTAGGTTTGTTGGTCTCCTCTGTTTTCACCTTGATCTCTTTCTTCTGGTTTCTTCTGCCTCCAGCATCTTTCTCCTCACAGCATCTGCTGTCTTTTGAAGTTGACCCATGTTGTGCCAGAGGCAAGTAAGTGTGAAGAATGTTTGATTGAACAGAACTGAATTCAAACACAAACATCCACAAGAACACAACCTCCACGGTGACTGTTTAGTGAAGAGACGCTTCACGTTTAGCATCATCACAATCTCAAGGCTGTTCATTTCTTATATTATTTTATAAGGTGACTAAAAAGTCATTTGTAAATGTGTACATTCTAAATTGTTGAAGCAAGATCATCCTTTGTGCCAGTAAGGCTTTGAAGCCGTTAGATCCATCAGGTTGGATGTTGTAAGCGGTTGCCAGGGCATTGTTATGTGGTTGCTAAGGGGTCAGAAAGACATTGCTATTCCGGGAGGATTTACGTGCTGAAAGGTTTTGAGGTTTGTGTGAACAACAGCAGCAGTAATGCTGCTTTACCTGCGAATGTTTTCAATTAAACATCCAGCTCTGCGAATTTCGCCTTTTAGGATTTAAGAAAAGAAAGATTATTACTTGAGATTTTCATTAGCTTTGATTGTGCAGACAGACCTCTGAAAGGTTTTCTCTGGCCTCCACAGGTACAGACACGCAGACACGAAACTCTTTAAGAACACTTCAGAATTCATTAGTGAGCACTCAGAGACCTCGGCGGAGAAAACCTCGAGTGCTTCACCTGCTTCTGAAATAATAAACCCTGATAGACTGAAATGCTCTTCTGGCCGCCACATCACGTGCAGCAGAGAGATTCTGTGATTCAACACACGCCACTGTCATGACAACCGTCTCTGAATTCAGCACCGTCCACGTGAGCCGAAGGGTCGGAGAGCTCATGGAAGACAAACGTTCTTCATTTCTTTGGCTTTCTTCTCTTTGGTACATCAGATGAAGCAGGTTGTGTTTTAAGTGTTTGGCTCTTGATCTTGTGTCGTGGCAACTACACAAACAACATTATTTGATTTGACATTCATTGTACACGGAATCACACAGATGATGTTACAAACAAAAACCTTTATCACAGCCAGAATAATCCACGAGCAAGTGTCTGATTCAATGTAAAAACACTGCAGATCAACAGAAAGAGCGAAACAAACCTACAACAATAATACAATAATTATATCAATTATAATATCATATCATATCATATGTAAATATTTTACTTCTTAAAATGACTTGTATTCCTTTATGATACGAATTGGTTTTGATTTGTCTGTTTAGGTTTTTCATGATGGCAATAATTTCTTACGACATGATATTATTAATATTGGCAGTTTTTGTTGCTTTTAACTTTATGGCTAACCAAAACCGACCCAAATCTCAACTGAACGATGTTCTTTTTATGGCAAGCCTAACTCAAGCTAGGATGTAGCCAAACGAATGCTTGTCTTTTTGTTTCTTCTGGCTGACCAGACTCAAAAACAAGCCTAATGCTGTTTGTCACAAGACAATGCCAGAACTGAGCCAGATTTGGCCCAGAGTTTGTTGCTATCTGGGAAATGTTCTGTGAGACGCGTGTTTCTATGACCTTTACTGTTATGATGTTATGATTTTATGGATTTTTGATTACATTTACATTTACATGTGTGACCCTGGACAACAAAACCAGTCTTATGGGTCAATTTTTCGAAATTGAGATTTTTACATCAACTAAAACCTGAAAAGTGAAGCTTTTTATTGATATATGAGTTGTTAAGACGGGACACTATCTGGTGGAGATACAAGAGTGTAAAACTCAAGAAGTAAAGGGTGCAAAAAATCTAAATATTGAGAAAATCGCCTTTGAAGTTGTTAATCCGATGCAGTGTAGCAGGCCATCCACTCACAAAAATAAAGTTTTTATATATTTTGAGTTAAAAATTCACAAAATATCTTTATGGAACATGACCTTTACTGATTTTTGGCATAAAAGAAAAATCTTTAATTTTGACCCACACAATGGATTTTTGGCTTTTACTAAAAATGTTCCCGTGCCCCTTAAGACTGGTTTTGTGATCCAGGGTCACATTTAGGCATTTGGCAGACTCGTTTATCCAAAGTGACTTACATTGCATTATCCTATACATTATACACAGGTATCTTCAATCCCCTGAGATCCAACACACAACCTTGAGTTGTTAACACAACGCTGAGATACAGGAAAGCTGCATTACTATGATAATTGTTGTGTACGTGAAGACTGATGAAGGATGAAGATGTCTCCATCATTTCAATAGTGAAATGCGACACACATACAGTAATTAATGAAGCTGTAAATATAACAGTGTGATGAAGATTTGCATTTCATGTGATTTCTTTAGACTTCATTTCTCTTTATTTCTACGTTATTTCCCTCGTGTCTTCTGTTTGATTTACAACATCTGCTTCGCAACAATGCAAAACTGTTAAAAGTGCTACAATATAAAGTAAACCTGCTTAAAAACATTCTTGATAAGATTTCTCAAAACGAGAAAGTAGTTGAAAATCTTTGAGACACTTTTTCTGAAGAATGGCATATGAAAAACACAATCAAGCATGATCACTTTTATACGTGTCGTATGATCAGATGTTGGCTGATGATAATGTCTTAAAAAGGGAAAATCTGAATTCTCTTGCCAGAACAGTTGATGATGAAACACGTACATTATTTTGGTCTTACAGTTTTCCTCAAAGTCTTGAGATGTTTAGATCTCTTGGCTGAAGCAGCGCCGCAATTTCTGATTTCTGACAATTCGGAAATCTACTCGTCCACGCCAGACGCAAGTATGAGCATAAATCGGGATGAAGAGCTTCGAGGAAAATTTGGTTCGATGCCATGACGTGATTATATGGTTGATAAAAGTCTTTGAGGTTCAGTCGTGCTTTGAGAAAGTAAAGCAAATAAATGTTGTGAGCGTTGTGTAATGTGCAGTAATCTTCTGAAGCGTTCAGCATGCAGCTCGCCGATGCCAGGAGTTTACAGGGCTTAGTCACACATTATTCTGCTGTGTTCTTCTTTTATCTCAAATTAGTTTCTAAAGCCCGTGCCACAGAAAGCTCCACTGTATCCTGAATACTGAAACTCAAAACCTAGTTCCATTACTGCCGGCTTACTTCATATTTACCATGCGGAGACTCAGGATAACACTGTCTCCGTCTCACCGCTGCTCTCATCCACGGCCTTTTGAACCTTCTCAGCATCATGACGTCAACATCTGAAGAAAAGGCTCTTTGTGGTGAATTAAGGTTTTTCTTATTATAAAAAAGGTGAGGATTGGTTCTTTGTGGAACCCATAATCGCTGTGAAGCACCTTTATTTTTAAGAGCGTACTGACGGAAAGTCTGAGTGTATTTGGCCTCTATAACACAATATCAGGTCAAGTATACTTAGACTTTACTCAATGTTTTGATGGAAATACTATTTCATATGTTTTTGCCTGGTATAAAATGTTTATCTAAATGGAAAGTTCATCTTATGCTGTACGTAAGGGAGCAAAAATAAATAAAATCAATAGTTTTCTCATTGTGCAATAACTGTTAACAAATGTTAAAATGAAAAAAGAATCAAGATATATCAAATGTGCTGATATATTAAATCATATATATATATGCTCCAATGATTTACAAATGTAGCATAAGCTAAAAAAAGATTTAAATGATAAAATAAAATAACTTGACTTTGTGCTTATGAGAGAATTCTGTTTAAAATAGTTTGCGTCTTTCCATCGGATGTGAATTAGTTTTCTGTCAGATGTGAGCGTGATGTGATGGGACACAAAATAAACTTTAATAATGAAGAAATGACTGATAAAAAATACTTTTTGTTTGAGATGATTTGCCTTCGACGGGACAAACTAGAATCATATACAATATACAATAAACTAATGTTTTAAACGTGTGATTTCATTAATGATGAGAGAGAAGCTGTCTCGAATATCTGAATAAAAAAACAAGTTTTGAAAGGCTCATGAATAATTCAAGCTACATTTATTTCTCAAGTCAACTGTACAACACATTGCACTCAGTGAGTTGTCTCAGCGAGCACTTTTAATCTACACAATGCTGATGGATCGCCTTATAAAATAATCTAATTAAATCCGAAAAAGGAAAATGAATTGTGCCAATATTTCATTGACTGAATCATTACGGAGCGGAGTTAAACTATTTTTGCCATCAAAGTATTAAAGGCATAAATCAGGCGTCAAATAAAACCGTGTGCTGGAGAGTTATTGTCTGAATGAAACGACAAAATCATTACAGACGAATTTATGACCCGCGGTCAGAGGGTCTCGCAGGGCCTAATGATGTCATCCGTCCACACAAACCAGTTTAACCTTGTTCATCTTCACAAATGGACAAAAGATCAGCAACATTTATCTTGATATTCTCAGATATGCTGCGGCATCTGTGATGCTGAGAGTAAACGTGTTATTTACTTCAGAAAAAGACACGTGGCCTCATTTATAAAATGTTGCGTAGAAACCGTTCACGATCATTTCTCAAAGTGCGTATTTGTGATTCATCAACCAGTTCTCGTAAATTGCATATAAATAAAACGCGCTGTTGCAATATCGTATATTACGTACGTCAGATTTCAATTTTGCGAGCATTCAGACCTATTTTCGTGTGCATATTATACGGCAATTTGTCTTATTAACCAGTCCCCCTAGTGTGTGCATAGTATAACCTCTAACAAAGCCTAAACATAACAATATTATTTAAATTATTTCAGTGTTTCCTCTTCATGTACGTTTAAAAATGGCTGCTATCCACTGAGGTGCACGCAAACATTGGCGTAGTATATGAACGCAAAATTGAACTTTGGCGTACGTAATACAATCAGATTTTTAATGATGTCATTGATCCATTGCACCTGTCAACATCCAAATCCTGTACAGACGGCAAGAATGTTATATCTTATATTTCCAAAAACCTGCAGCACTCAGACAAGCAATCGTGGGTACATCTGTTCAGACCCTGACGTGGCGCTGAACACTTTTTCGTTTTTTATTTTTTTTTGTGTACGCACGCTTTACGATCAAATCTGTGTGTAGGCCTAGGCATGTTTTTTAAATGAGGACACAATTAATATCCTGAAATCATAAACTATAACAGCAGGATTGTCAAAAGCTGCTTTAGAACAAAACCGTTGCTCATTTTCACCTCACATAATATATAAATTTTTATTATATATAACATTTTGTCATATTAAAAGAAACTTTTCACAGACATTCAAAGAGGGAAAACTATAAAAATGTATATATTTATATATTTAATGTACACTAACCCCTTCTCTCTTCTCTCAACAGGTGTTGTTCTGGCTTTTGGTGAAACTAGTATCTTTGTATTAGCACCTATTGTATTATTGCTCCTGTATGACATATCGATTATTGCTCCTGAACTCTTTTGTAAGTGGCTATGGATAAACGTGTCTTCTAAATGTAACTGTAAATGTAAAGAAAAGCTGATCTTTTGACGAATTTTCTTTAAAACAGTATCATTTGTATTGAACTAATGTTTTAATGCTGTTGAACACTTTGTTAAAGGTATTATACTATTAATATTGAACTGCAATGTTCTCAAATGATTTAAAACATAAGACTGCCTTATAATGTGTAATCTTATGTTTTGAGAAAAAGAAAAGAACTCAAGAAAATAGCCAAGCAATGCGTTCTTTTATTTGTTGTTATTTATAGTTTTGCTATAAGTGTACATACAAAAACAGACCTCAGACTTTTTCCATTTTATTATTATAATTTTTTCAAAAAGTTTGTTCCTTGAGATGCCAGAGAAAATGAAACCAGTGAAACCAGTGTCATCAGAAGAAGAGCGGCGACTGGGACACACTTTAATGGTTGAGTTTCATTTCTTCACACGCTGCTACATGAGACACGGCAGCGAGGGTTTGACACACAGACTGAGACATGAATAAACCAAACCAGAAGATTTACTGCGGCAGGTTTCAGATTGAGCATCACTCAGAATCAACTCAAAAACCTCCATTCCATTTATCTTCAGCAAACAGGATGAAGGTGAAAAATGTCATTGTTGAAATACAGTTTTAATGTCTGTTTTCATGAATTATCAATAAACATTATCATACACAGTATATATAGACTTATAGGTCTTTGTCTTACCAGTCTTGATATATATGGAGGACTGGGAGTGCCACTTAGAAATAAAATTAAGAATCAATTGATCAATTTAATAATTAAAACATAAAATGTAAACAAATAAACTACTTGTAAGTCGCTTTGGATAAAGGCGTCTGCCAAATGATTTTTTTTAAAATAATCACCTTTTAAATTGTGAAATTAATAAATGTATTGAATATTATTTATTACATTTGTGTTTTGAAATGTAGTTTTATTGAAATATAAAACAATCGATTAAAAAAACATTTTATCCTCCATGGATATAACCTCATGTAAAGAATATTAAAATCCAGATTTTTGCCATTTTATATCAAATTAACTGAAAATAACAGAAAAAACGTAATTATATTTTGTAGTGACTTTAATTTCTCTAAACTGCAATTTAGTATTTCATAACATAACAAATTTGAGAAGAGACGTCGACAATGTGTCAAACTGAGCTCAGATTCGTCTCGTCTGTGATCAAAAGTCAATATTAGTGAAGATCTCAATATGAACTCAAACTTTTCTCATCACATTTACTCAAATCCAGATTATTGACATTCTACAATCTACATTGATTTACACCTCCAGACTCTTCATGTGTTTCAACTGTTACGCTCTCATTTGATTCTCTTTGTATTTCTATAATTTAACCCAAATCAAATCTTTTGAGCTATGAAAGAGCAACATATAAGAAATAACAATGTAAACTGACATACATGAAATGAAAAAAACTTCAATGTTAAATTCAGAATCGATCTGGATCTGTTCACAGAGATAGACACGATAAAGTTGGTCTGTTTGAAGACTCTGGTGACCATGAACAGATTCGTTTTTGGATTGAATTCTAAAGTGACTGAAATCAAACAAATCCAAACATCACCTCAGATGTATCTGCACAACTCGCTTTTGCACGTTGGTTTTATTTCAGTGAAATTATCAAACACAAACACACACTTGGGGTGAACACAGATTCTAAACTTTCACAAACATGTCGAGAAAAAAAGGTGAAAACAGTCAAATGAAGGCTTTATTTAACATGTTATTCATTATCAAGTCCATGCACATGCCTCTGTATGAAACCAGCCACTTCTCTCTGTTAAAAAATAAAAAAGACCAAACTGCGCAATCAGTCGTCTTCTGATCCGCACCATGATGAGAAACGATTGACGTGACATAAGTACTGTATGTGAAATGGAGGCCGTCCTATTGGCTCTAAACCACAGTTCACAGGTGACCTCTTATTGGCTGTAGAAAGTGTCAAAGATTTCTCACGCTTTTAGAAAAGACATGAATCAAATGAATACCCTAATATCAAACATTATGTACAACACATTTTCATCAGAACATTTAATGTGATATCCATCATAACAATGGCAATAATGTTGAATAATAATAATAATAATAATTAATAATGAAGTGTCTAGATTTCCTTGTCTTTCAGAAAGTATTCTAACACTATCATGTTATATTTTTGACGTGCTAAGGATACACGGTATCCATTTAATAAGCTGATTCTTGTTTCTCAGTTCAGAGTGTGTCCAAAGCGTGGTAATCATGGTAATAATAGAAATACAACTCAAGCTGATTCTCAAAAGTGTTTTCATAGTTTCAACTGTAAACCATGAAAACGCAGCACATGTGGTTGAATTCTTTCAGTTCTGTCGTTGCTGCTCAAACCAAAAGAAACAGAACGCAGAACAGATCTACTGACTATTAGAGAAGGCAGATACCATTATCCAACACACTATTCTTTATTCTCTCGAAGTTAAACTATTTTTTTATGTGAAACCTCCTTCACCAGCTGTTTTAAAAGCACAAATATCTCTAAATGTCTGTTGTCCATAAGAGGACCATGACAAGCGTTTCAAACTATTCAAAGTCTGTTCTTCTAAGTCAGGACAAGAACTATAACACCCCACAAACAAATGACAAATATAGGTTTTGCATTAAATCATGAAGCCTATTTTTATGACATTTTGCATTATGACTCTGTAATACAAAAACGGCTTGGAAATGAAAAGGTAGGTTTCCATTACTATGCAAAAAACCTCAATGATCCTAAAAAATCTGCCACATGAAAACATACTGCAGTATACTTCATTATTTACGTCAATAAATTGAAGCTAATTGGAGTATTTTGTATTATATTATAGCAATGATTACTTTTTGAATAGTACAGTACTATAGTGAATTTAAAAACTGCAGTAAATACTGTAGTATACTTCAATATGTACTGTAATCAGGTTATAAATATTTACTATTTTAATTCACTTTATTATCCTTAAGTCTACTACAGTATTTAGTCGTGTGGACAGGCATCGTTCTTTAAGCAAAACATAATTTTTGTTCATTATTTGGAGGTGAAATGTTATTAACAGGTCTGGTAAAATCTTTGCATTTGTAAGGCTGTTGAGTCGAGTGCTAATGTATTGCGTTCAGCATCTTAAACCAGTCAGAATTGCTCTGAATTAACAGCTATTTGCACATAGAACAAACACACGTAGTCACGGTTTTCCTCATTTGAAGCACTTTTAGAGATATTAGTATTGTGTACAGAATAAGGCTTCTTTAGATGAACTTCCTTTTCCCACCCCTAGAAACGTGGAGCCCCTTTTGATATTTGGTTCCTGTCAGATTTTGAAACAGTCATGAGAGGAATTCCCATGATCCCGTAAGGTTGATGTCTCACATCGATTGATAAAAGGTCATAGGAAAAATATAGATATTTATGTTGCAGTAAGATTATTTTACAAAATACAAAATCGATGTTTTTAGTGGTGTGGTCTAAGTAAGACAAGTCCCTTAAATCAGTCGTGAACAAACAGAACGTTCCTCTGAATTCACAATTTAATGACAGACTAACTCATACACCGTCGTCTGTTGTGAAGGAGTGCAGATGTTGAACAGACGACACCTCCGGATGAATTCTGCAGTTTGTTAAGAGAAGGCAGACGACGTTTTTAAAGGCAAGAATTCTTTGTATATTTACCTCTAACAGCAGAGATGTGAGCCACAGTTACGGTTTGATTTTTACCGGCGTGTTCTATGCGACCCTCACCTGTAAACCATCACGAGGAAGCGTTCTCTCCGCACGTTCAACACTTGCGCTAATTACCAACAAAATGAGCGACTCGCTCTCAAAGGACCCCAATAAAACTCTCTCCAAGTCTAAGACTCCACCCACTCCTCCCAGCCGCCCAATCCCCTGTGACCGGCTGTCAAATCACGATTCACCGTCACAGTCGATTGGTTAAACGGATGATCTGCATTTCTTCTCTTAATCAACATTTCTTCATCAAAGACAGCGAAAGACCTTTTATATATTTGCGAATCAAAATAAAAGCGTAATTGAAGCGTTCCTGGTAAGTCTCAAAGCCCCGGCATCGGGCCGCTCGTGTTTGGGCCTGGACGTTCAGGGGGGGGGGGGATGTGTTCTGGGGCTGTGTTGGGCTATGAGGTGAGAAACACAGAGACGCAGAGCAGCAGCAGGAGAGGCAGCGCAGGTATAACCGGCCGTTCAGAACCAGACACGTCACTCCGAGAGGGTTCTGCTTCATGACTCGTGTCGTCTAGAAATACAGAAAAATAACAATGAATCTTCAGGAATAACTGCTAATTCAATATTCTCACTTTTGTGTTCTTTAAAAACCTGTATTTATTCATGAGGGTAAATAATAATGACATGATTTGAACACTGTTTTTCGTTTTCTAGGACGAATATCTATTCTGAATACTCTTAAATCAAGATACAAAATGACAAATGAAGTAAGTTTGTTTTCTGATTACATATGTCATTTTTGTTAAACTAAAACTTTATTCAAAGAAGAAACCAGATTATTTTTTTAGCCAGATTTTTTTTCTATTGCCGCAATGTACCTCATAATTAAACAGGATTTACAGCGTAACTGATTAGAACAATAATGTTCCTCTACATGTCTGTAGACAAAGGAGAACAATATCTAAAGTTTGAGGGAATACAGCGGTAAGAGTAAGGAAATTCTTACATTGCGGTCCGTAATCTAAAGCGTTACCAATAATTTTACAGGAAAACAAGAATAGAGCAGGAAAATTAAGCTTTAGAACCAAATGTTTTGGTTTATTTGGAGTATATAGTATTTACAGTAAAGATGATTAAAGTTGAAGTAAATGATTGAGAATCCAGCAGCGGACACTGAGGTGTGTGTGTGTGTCAGGTTTATTGTTGTGAGGTTATCGTCAGTGAAGGGCCGTGAGGTGTCAGAGGACATCAGGACAGGTGTGATGCTCCATGAGAAAGATTCAAACCTTCAGTCTCTGCACTAATAAATCAATGACTTCACAATGACACAGCAGACAGAGAGAAAGAGAGAGAGAGAGAGAGAGAGAGAGAGAGAGAGAGAGAGAGAGAGAGAGAAGGAGACAGAGAGAGAGAGAGAGAGAGAGAGAGAGAGGCATGATATCAAATGAAAATGTAAAAATACAGATAGATAAAACCAATGGATCATCACGACAGGTCCCCATGAACACACCAAAAGAAACCTGTGTGTGTGCTTGTGATGGGTTGATTTTTGGTTATTCTGGCAACACATGCAGTAAATCTGACCAGCTGAGTTAAGTGTGTTTGTATAGTATGTAACAGGTTTCATAAAAACAAAGCCAAAACAAGCTTGGTGTTATTAAACGAGACACCTTGGAAAGCCAAACGCTCATTTGGCTCAGAAACATCATGCATCTCTTCAAGTGGCGGAGCTTCATTCTATCGGCATACATGCATTTATTCACAGCGTGTTAAGTGAGTTCATGGATTTCAGCTGGAAGACGTGAAGGAGTCCAAACTCTTTGGCTCACACAACAGTCAGGTGACCTGTTTCCGGTCACTTCATTGGTTAAGATGTTGACCGACAGCCTTCAGCCGTTTCAACATGATGCATTATTAATACTTCATGCATAAAGAAACCAGTCTGAGTCTATAAGAGAAGCTACAGGCGCTACACAGAACATGCTGACGTGACACAGAGAGACAGAGAGAGAGAGAGATGAGAGAGAAGAAAAAGCACAGGTGATTTTACTGACCTCTTGGTTCTAATGCATTGTCTACTCTGTCATTATCGACAAAAACACGGTCATGAACGCCTATGGTTTTCTCGCAGCCATCTACAAAAACAGGGGAAATGAAAAAGAGACTGTAAGCCAATCATGTTAGTGATAAATCAGCAGCCCAGCCCACCTGCCAATCAAAAGAAAGCTGTGACATCACACACAGAAGCATCACCTGCCATTACTGTCTACAGACGAATGAGAATCTCTTCTGAAAGATGACACTTACTTGGTGGTCTCACAAAAACTTTCAGCTTGAGACACGATCTTCTGCCCGTCTCTGTGATCATGGACGCTGAAAACACAAAGAAAAGACACAAAGACATGAGTTCAGCTCAAATCAAACATTTTAGAAATCTTCCCCAACTAAAAATGTTCATTTTGGAAATTGTTTTTCTGTAGAACAAGAATATTGAAATGATAAAAAACATCAACATATTTAAAGTCATGGGTGAATATTTACAGAGTAATTTTTCGGTTTTAAAGGTGGGAGTCAAAATGACAATTTTCACCGGAGATTTAGAGCTAAATTACAGGAGGTAAAAAAATCTTTATTTTGTTTTTACACAGATGTATTAGCAGAATCGTTTGACATTAGCGATATTTGTTCTATTATTTGACAATAGTGACAAATAGAGACTTTTTGTCTTTGTTTTGTGAAGTTTGCATGTCGGTAACTCAAAAAGTGTCACAGATTTCTAAATACGCTTTTAGATTCTGCTTAAAAACATCTGTGACTCCATGTGGTCTAGTGTAGTCCATGTGCACATTGTAAAACTGTACCTATTTTCAATAGTAAATACACAATTTCTGCTAATTGTTCTGTGAAACCAATTTTTTTCTTTCATTACACACATCACAGTTTGACACAGAAGGGGTTAAACTTCCATTGCAGTCCTATGTTGTTACCATGTTTAGGGATTTAAGTATGTACAGTAATACCACAGTAGTGTCCCGTAATGGTTTCATGTCACAACAGGTGTCTAGTAATGAAATTAAAACACAAGGTGCGTTTCCAAAAACTCACAGGCGGTTTAATAACAATCAGACTCATTTTCTATTGGATATCTGGCATCCAGGCCCACGGCTCGAGTGAACACATTGATCAGCATTTATTTCATTTGACAAAGACAGCGGCTGAACACATGCAGCGCTGCTAAATATACAGCTCTCATTTAATGAGTGAGTCAGAGTTTCTCCATCTCTCTTATGTATACAGCGAGTGTGTGTGTGATTACAGTGCATATATTCATGTGAATACATCATGTAGGTGGTTTTTGTTCAGTAAAGCATCACTGTTGCTATAGTCATCTGATAAAAATGATCAATGTTAAACTTCAGTGTTTATGTTACAGCAGATGTGAATGATGCTCATGCTGATCTCATGTTAAAGGAGGAACCGGAGAAACATCCCAGAAACATAATATCACAGAGACATTGAGGTGTGAGCTCCCATCACTACACAATAACGAATTAAAAACCACACAACAACCACCTGACAACCACAAAAAAAACTCACTCGCATTAACACAGACTACTGCAGAAAACATCACTCATAGCATCTTCTGAAATATACTTTCTCTGGTTATAATCCTTTACACTCACTTATTGTTTTCCATGTGACTACAACACATCACAAAAGGTTTATTTCTAACACATCTCAGATGGTAACTTCAATCGTATCTGAGTCGTGCCTAATATTCTCATGTATTTTTTTCTCATCATCACACAAATAAGCCTGCGATTTCTCTAATTATGTCAGTCATGCATTTGTATGCAATATATCACCTGTTGATCTTTTCAGCAACATTGTGAACGGCTCATTTCAGCTGTGATTGTCATAATGTTCTCGAGATTTATGAGAGGGATGAAGCAGACAAACCTCACAAAAATGACTGCAGCTGTGACACGTCAGAGGAGAACTGGTCCTCCCGGCTGAGTCTGGTTTCACCTGGGGGTTTTCTCTCCATTTATGTATCATTGGAGTTTGCGTTCCTCACCACAGAGCGGTGTTGGATTTCTTTTATGCCAAAATCATTTGGATATTAAGGAAAGATCATGTTCCATTGAGATATTTTGTAAATTTCCTACCGTAAATGAATTAAAGTTGGCGATTTTCTCAATATAACATTTTTTTGCACCCTCAGACTCCAGAGTTTTAAATAGTTGTATCTTGGCCAAATGTTGGCCTCTCACAACAAGCTTATGTATTCTGCTTTCAGGTGCTGTAAAAATCAAAATTTCGAATAATTGACCCTAGAGACAATAATGTGTGAGGGAGCCGCAAGATTCTCTTTCCTATTTGTATTAAAACCTTAGAGTACGGTGGCAAAAAACAGCCTGAAATATTGAATTTGATGAAATATTACATGACAACTGCTGTTGATGATTAACACAAGTGGACCTCAGAGAACAGAATAAAAATGTAGATTTAATTTTTCAAGTATTTCATGAGTACTGTCTGTTTATTTTTGCAGTCTGTTCTGTGGTTAAACACTGGAAAACAGATGTAAACATTATTAAACATTATGTAAATGTTATTTCACATGAGTTCAGTGTGCTGCAGTCAAAGTGATGATGAGAATTCTCAAGGACACTAGCATCATCTCCAGACGTTTAGTGCCTCTCTCTCTCTCTCTCTCTCTCTCTCTCTGTATGATGAGACGGGCTCTGGGAGCGTCTCTCAATAACTGTAACATGCTGTCTGTCAGGCGGTCGGGCGTTCATGCGTTCAGGTCCGGGCCGTGTGCCATTGAACGTTACAGTCACACGCACAGGAAAAGAGAAACAGCCGGCAGTTGGGAAGTGTCGAATCCCAGAGGACAGAGAAGAGGATCAGATGAAACAAAACAAAGCCAAGAACACGGTTTCCTTTATCAAAGGTCTGATAATGTGTCTCACACTGCCAGATGAAAGTGTGTTTTGTGAATCATATACAGAAATATAATAACTGAAGTCTTCTGTCATTTAACTCATCTGCATCTCTGTGTGAATGCAAGAGGATGCTCGCCGTTACCATGCCAACCGCATCACATCCAAAGCATCATCTATTAGGACCGGAGCAGTCGATGGTCTACAGCTTTCCTGTATCTCAGTGGTAAGATCATTGTGTTAACAGTGCAAGGTTGTGTGTTGGACCTCAGGGGATTGCAGATACCTATGTATAAATGTATAGGATAATACAATGTAAGTCGCTTTGGATAAAAGCATCTGCCAAATGCATAAATGTGAAATGTGAAAGATAAACTGTGATTTATTAAGACATCATAAAACTCCCAACATCAGACTAAAACTTAAACTACAGACTAAAATGATGTAATATAATGTTAAAGAAGTCAGTATGTGATCTTTACATTCTTGTCATAATGTTTTATAATTGTTTGTATTTCTTTTATTCTGGATAAATGGTTCACTCTGTGTTTCTCTGTTTGAGTAGCAGACTGTAAAACGGCATCTGGATTTTCTAACGCACACACTGTGATTTACACTCTCATCATCTTCCCACGGCTCCTGTGATATTAGATTTGGAGACCATGAGAGATTAAAATCCATTTTTAAATTCACAATATTGGAAAAAGATGCTGTCTTAGCATTTGGTGGTGGTGGGAGGTCAGCTGTGTGTCCTGACCTTTGACCCGTGAGACAGACGTGCCCACTGTTAATACTGTATATTCAGCAGATGTGAACGGCTCTAAACAGAGTCCTGTATTTTCCTTAAGTTCACTAATCCTCTCTCTTTCTCTCAACAGGTGTTGTTCTGGCTTTTGTTGAAACTAGTAACTTTGTATTAGCACCTATTGTACTATTGCTCTTTTATGACATATCGATTATTGCTCCCCCAACTCTTTGTAAGTCATTTTGGATAAAAGCGTCTTCTGAATGACTAAATGTAAATGTCCTGAGGCCAGTCAATTCAGCGCTGCTTTCTTAAGAGCCAAACAGAAAGTAAATGGAATTATGAAAGAAAAAACCCTGGAAAACCAGCGTGTGTGTCCCAGATAAGAGACTCCTGTACGCTCTCTGCTTTAGTTTCTCGAGTCTAATAAAATCGAAAACACAATAAATGAAACGTCTTCGTAAACCTCACAAATGTCTTACAAAATACACTAAACTCCAGCAAACCTCACTGTCAGCTCACTGCAAAAACAACATTCTAACAAAATGTTTTGGCCGTTTTGTAGTGCAAATATCTAAACATTCTTAAATCAAGATATTTAGTCTCTTTTTAAGGACCTAAAATGAAGAATTAAGTATGTTTAAGGTGAAAACAAGCAATAAAATCAGCCAATGGGGTGAGAAAAATAAAACTGAATTAGCTACTTAAGAAAACTGTCAAACTTTGTTATTGTTAGTACCATAAACTTCTTTCATATATTGTTGAGTGAGGACGTCTTGTATTGTGCATAAAAGGGTGCGTACTTGTGCTTATCCCCAACATTTATCAGCCATTGTTTACGTGATTTTAAACTGCATGAATTGCTACGTGGTTAAGATCAGCACTCAAGGTTGTAAACAATCTGAGTGTCTATTTCCCTGTGATATACGATGGCATACGTCATTTCTCAACACTCCCTATCTGCAGGTGGGGCTAAACGCACCTGACGCTGGTAGGCCATCCGCCACCAAATACTACACATGTGCAGCGGCTGCACAGTATGGCGAATATTATTGACGTTCAGTTTTATGAAAATATCACTTTTGGAATGATGTGCTTTGGGAACTCTGAGACAGGTGGAGTCCATAGACTCTTATTATATGAAGCAAAGAGGGCTGCGGATTTACATAACAATCTTCTTTATGGTGCTATTCAAGAAAAAATGTCACCTACATCTCGGATGGCCCGGGGCTTAGTAAATAAACAGCATATTGGAGTTTTGCCCTTTAATGTTCCTGCCAGATGCTCTGAGGTCTTTAGTCTTCAGGTGCCTGTATATTTCATCATCAAAGCGAGTGGTTTCACACCATCTCTGTCTTTCTGTTGGAAATGACGCGACTGTTAGCCAACATAAAAAAAACATCTGTCTGACAAAGTGAATAAAGCCTGCGGACTCAGACCAGACGGATCTCCTCACAGACTCATAGTTAGCAAACACATCATAACGCCTGTCGATGTAAGACGTCCTCGGGACACGGCCATGATATGAAGTCCTAAAGGAGCCACGCTCAATGTTATGAGCAAGAAATAATGAGGTTTGCTGTCATTTCATCTCACCTCCCAGACAGGTGTCCTTCAGCAAGTTTATTTTCTTCCAAAGAATATTGATTCATATCGATTTCTGCCCTTCACACGCCATCCTTGTCAAGCTCCCGACTCACTTCATACAGTAATGTACACAATACAGCGTGAGAAATAAAGTCTGGTTAGGATTTGCTGAAATGACGGGGAAACAATCCGTATATTCCAGACACGACTTCATTCGATTGAATGTGATTTTTTACTCTACATATTGTTGAAAGCCGTTGTGCAAATAAAATTGTGCTTTACGAACTAAACATATTTTATCGATTTTAGCTTCATAATTAAAGAAACAACAAATGTACCCTAGTCTCACTATAGTTTCACCATGATGTCTGTAGTAAAACTATGATCATACAAATGATAATCAATCTGCCAAAAATAAGATTGGTGCACGTTTACTATAATAAAACAATGGGACACTATAAAAGTGCTATATAAATAAACTTAACTAAATACACACATTATTTCATTGAACATGATTTTTATTAACTAATATTCTGATATAGTGTTGGTCATGTGTTGTGATGTCATACTCACATATGTAATAATACTCGCGGCCCGGTCGAAACTCAAAGCCCAGAGAGAACGGCGTGAAGAGCTGAAACTTCTCGGAGAACTTTAGCGGACCGTTGGGCGAGTGCGGTCGGTTACACTCCCAGCGCTTGAAGCCTTTGGCCGTGTGATCACACGTGCTGTAACCGTCATAGTTCACCATGTAGAGAACGTACCGCTCTGTCCTCTCCTCCGGCACGGAGTCCTCGTAGTGCGGGCAGTACACGTCCAGATAGTCATTTATACAGACGTCGATGTGATAGTCTCCACGCTGAAACCTGCAGAAGACACGCGGATCATGATGAATAAGACAGAATCGTAGAGAACTGGTACATTTCATCACTTTGACATGAACAACATTCTGCTCATAAATGGCTCAGAGCAGGTTGAGATCATTGAGATCAGCGCTGGAAACGTATGATTCTAAACTTTGAATGACGTCTCATCGATCTTGAGTAAAACACAAGAATCATTCATCAAAACAGAAACCAACCTCATGTGAACGACTCATAATCTCCTTATTTGAGCAAACGGACAACATGACGCTTACAGTACAGCTAATATTACAAACATTGAGTTTGTTTAGATACCACAGTAAGAGATAAAGACGGACGCTTTCTCTATAAATATTCTCCGCCTTCATATTCCAAACTTTAAACAAATGAATAAACAGCCTCATTCCTGAACCCATCCGCTGTTAAACAAACATTTTTCAGCCGGGTTCATGTTTTCATTATTTGTCTTGGGTTAGAGAAATGATGCGACAGAACACTTTCTCCACTCAAGACACGTTTCTAGAAAACAATCCTTTTCCTCACGTCATCCAAATGTGACGTGCAATGTGTCTAAAGCATCTCTAGTGTGACAGTGTGATATAACGGCAGAGCTCAAATAAATCACAGGGTCACACGGGCAGAAAACAGAAAGATGGGACGGTGAAGGCCGAACACACTGAACAACAATTTACACTCATCCGTGTGTGTCTGAGCGTTAATGTGTGTGTGTGTGTGTGTGTGTGTTTGTGTGTTTGTGTGCGTGCGCGTGTGTGTGTGTGGAGTGGTAAGTGTGTGACTGTGTGTTTGTGTGTGTGGAGAGTAAGTGTGTGTGTGTGTATCTGTTTGTGTGTGTGGAGAGTAAGTGTGTGTGTGTGTATCTGTTTGTGTGTGTGGAGAGTAAGTGTGTGTGTGTGTGTGTGTATCTGTTTGTGTGTGTATCTGTTTGTGTGTGTGGAGAGTAAGTGTGTGTGTGTGTGTGTGTATCTGTTTGTGTGTGTGGAGAGTAAGTGTGTGTGTGTGTATCTGTTTGTGTGTGTGGAGAGTAAGTGTGTGTGTGTGTGTATCTGTTTGTGTGTGTGGAGAGTAAGTGTGTGTGTGTGTGTGTGTATCTGTTTGTGTGTGTATCTGTTTATGTGTGTGGAGAGTAAGTGTGTGTGTGTGTGTATCTGTTTGTGTGTGTGGAGAGTAAGTGTGTGTGTGTGTGTGTGTATCTGTTTGTGTGTGTATCTGTTTGTGTGTGTGGAGAGTAAGTGTGTGTGTGTGTGTGTATCTGTTTGTGTGTGTGGAGAGTAAGTGTGTGTGTGTGTGTGTATCTGTTTGTGTGTGTGGAGAGTAAGTGTGTGTGTGTGTGTATCTGTTTGTGTGTGTGGAGATTAAGTGTGTGTGTGTGTGTGTATCTGTTTGTGTGTGTGGAGAGTAAGTGTGTGTGTGTGTGTATCTGTTTGTGTGTGTGGAGAGTAAGTGTGTGTGTGTGTGTATCTGTTTGTGTGTGTGGAGAGTAAGTGTGTGTGTGTGTGTATCTGTTTGTGTGTGTGGAGAGTAAGTGTGTGTGTGTGTGTATCTGTTTGTGTGTGTGGAGATTAAGTGTGTGTGTGTGTGTGTATCTGTTTGTGTGTGTGGAGAGTAAGTGTGTGTGTGTGTGTATCTGTTTGTGTGTGTGGAGAGTAAGTGTGTGTGTGTGTGTATCTGTTTGTGTGTGTGGAGAGTAAGTGTGTGTGTGTGTGTATCTGTTTGTGTGTGTGGAGAGTAAGTGTGTGTGTGTGTGTATCTGTTTGTGTGTGTGGAGAGTAAGTGTGTGTGTGTGTGTGTGTGTGTGTGTGTGTGTGTGTGTGTGTGTGTGTGTGTGTGTATCTGTTTGTGTGTGTGGAGAGTAAGTGTGTGTGTGTGTATCTGTTTGTGTGTGTGGAGAGTAAGTGTGTGTGTGTGTGTGTATCTGTGTGTGTGTGTATCTGTTTGTGTGTGTTTTCTGTGTGTTTGTGAGTATCGACGGAGCATTTCATCAAGTGAATTAAGCGAGTTAATAATGTTCTTCTTCATTACAGAATGCTTCATTACCCCTCCTCACCCCCAGCATGAGCCTATAATGAAACTGTAAATGTTGTGTGGGGTGTAAAGAGAGAGGATGAACGGTTACGCCCAACAATTAACACATGAGCGGCTTTATCAGTCTTAAGCACCAGTGCTTCTCCACGATAAAGGAAAGTATTGATGTTAAAAAATGAGATTTCAATAAAATGAAGACTGCGATAGAGTTCTATTTGTTAACATTTGTTTATCCATTAACTAACTTGAGCAAATAAACAACATATTTACAGCCTGAATTCATCTTTGTTCGTGTTAGTTGACACAACTAACATATTTGCTTTTCATTTGAAATGACTGTTAAATGTTGAAATGAATGAAAGCTGTGGTTGATGTATTGAAGAAACATTTGTAATTTTCTCATGTAACAAATAGAATAGTATTGTAAAAGTTACTAAATGACTACATGACATGTGTGAGGTCGTGATGAGATTATAGGCTGGACGTTTATCTTATTCTGCCGTCTGGACGTGCTGCAAATCTACAATTGATCAAGATGACCTTGACAGCACAGATGAGGTACAATGAAATGTTCCTGGAGCTCTCTAACACTGAGAACAATGAAGAAATAGCCAAACGCAAAAGCACTGATGTCTCAAACCTTCTAATGTTACTATATCATTTGTTATTATTCAAGTATGAATATTTGAAGAGGATAATCACCCCTTAAATCTACAGCGGACTGAAGTCTGGTTTCTTAGCCTTGAAATATCATTTCATAAACACACTTCAATGGACTGAAAGAACTTGTGGTCCTTTGGGAATATTATAAAACACTATTTCCTATGACATGAATCAATACCACAAGCTTTTTAGTGGTTACACAACCAATATTAATTCAAACAATATTATGCCAACAAAAAGATTGTTGAAAATGAATATTACTGTTTTATGGACGAGAGAGAATACAGTTGCTATACCAGTTATATTGGGAATGCTTTTTAAGGTCTATAGTGAGAGTTTAATCTGTTTTTATTTGTTATTGATATCATACATTCTGTCCATAAATTGTACATTCGCACACTGATTTCCAGAAGCCTCCTGACATTTGTGGGACTTTACACAATATCATTTAAATTCATCATCTATCTCTGGTTTTCCACATGAAATATTGTCCAATACAAACATTCTGTCTCTTCAGATTTACGTATTGATTTCACGAAGAAGCACATTCAGCAAAACACCACAAACAAACACACTAGATATCAATGAGATGAAGAGCAAATGGAAACTTTTCTTTAAGTCTCTCTCTTGTGTATGTGTCTGTCATTAGAGTTTGAGAAGAGATGTCATCAATGTGCCAAACTGAGCTCAGATTTGTCTGATAAAACATCTCAGACTGAGCAGATGCTTTCAGTAAATGAAACACAAACTCAATCTCCTGAGCTGTGAAAGCTTTAACATTCTCCTCCTGGATTTGAATCATTTACTGTGGGAATTCAACACAGGTCACAGATGTAAGGTTGAATGTTTGAATGAAGATTATTTGTCAGCGTTGTTTACAGACGGTTCTTGACCTTCACTGTCTGTATCTGCTGGACGTTCTGGTTATTTCAGAGGGAACGGACGACAGGATCATTGTGATCCAGACACAACTTTGTTATGCTTCAGCTGTGGAGAAGTTCAGCTCTGTAATCACAGAGTTTACATCATTTATTAACCTCTGATTATAAACCCTGAAGACATGATGACATCACTGTTTTAACTCCACTCTGAACTCATCTACATTGTGTGTGTGTGTGTGTGTGCATCTCTTAAACGCTCTATTTCATAACAATCACACACAGCTGCATGAGCTCGAGCTCAATAAAGATCCATCAGACAGCAGAATGACTGTGACCCGTCGACCGAAGCCAAGAAGAGTCAGAGAGATTCTCTGTGATAAGAGCCCACTGCATATCTCCAGCCTTCTGCTCTCACTGATGCTTGACTGACACACACACACACACACACACACACAAACTGAGACACACACAGAGACACTGAGCAACACACACAGACACAGAGACACACACACTAACTGAGACACACGCAAGCACATCACATCTAAAATGTCTAATGGATCGATGTGTCTCACACATAACAAACAACATATCTGAACATCATGCAGAATCATTCTGAACAAACACTGTCCTCATGAGACAGAAAACACGTCTGATATCTGTCATTGAGTCTCAACACATTAAGCTGTCTGTCTCTCTCAAACACACATCTATAGAAATGCATCTTATTTCTCAAACTAGAAGTATTACATTTTTTTTCTGACATCATTCTTATTGTTGATGCTTAATAAATGATCTTTATATAACTCATCATTACAAAGTCCAGCAGAATATACAAACACTTCGTATTTGTTTTAAACTGATGTTTTTTTCAGTGCTACGATACTTAATCGTCAGCAAACCATAGAAAAGTTGTAGGTTGTTCTCAAACAGTTGCTCTGTTCCCCGAGGACCACTATAGCTAGCAGGAATTCGGAAGTCCACGACAGCCCCCTTCCCATAAAACCCTGCGGGAGGTTTGACAGAAGTCGTCAACAGCTTGTCTTTATATTCCACAGAAGTCCACCTGCTCTCCGCTCAATATGAGAAACAGCTGCTTCAATAAAACCTCCTCGTGTGTCAGCACAGGTAATATTCACAGCTGTATAACGTTCTCATGACAACACGGGCTGGATTTCCATCGCTGAGGAGTTTACAGATGAAGGTTCCACCGTCTCAACGACTGAGAAGACCGTTTAACATGTGCAGCACACGTGTGTGACACGCTCGGATAATCTCCCTGCCAACAAACAGCAGGTTCTACTTTGGAAAAGAATGCGTGTAAACTATCCAGAGCGTTCTGGAGGTGCCCAGATT
>NC_136774.1:23783809-23805001 GCF_947034865.1 Barbatula barbatula
ACTTTGATACCAAGACCTAAAGTTACTTTAAATAATAAAACCTATTTCAAAAACCTTTTTTGTATTAATTACATACACAAAACTGAAGAAGAACATATTTTTAAACATGCCTTGGTCATTGCAACACACAATCAAACTTATCCTTTTGAAGAGTTTGTTGCGTTTGAAGTTCGGCTTTAAAACACGCACGATTCTATGTGCGTGATCTCCAACAATAAAGAGAAATAAAGCCGGTCACCCGCAATCCACACAGAGCTGCATGTCGTTGGTTTTGAGCTGTTCTTGTTATATTGATTAGTATTTGGCGCACTTACATGATCGTCCATTGATAACAGCAGCAAGCACTAACATTTTCGCCACTGTAGAGTCTGGTGTGAATGAATGTAGATGTAAATGTGATGAGAAATGTCTGAGTTAATATTAAGATCTCCAACAGTATTGACTTTTGATTTTGAGCTCAGTTTGACACATTGTTGACGTCTCTTCTCAAAAGGAGAAACATGTGAGACTTAACTTCATGAATGTCTATGAGAAATTATAACTGAGATCTCATGTGTTTGGGTAACTGTTAACCTTCAGGCAGAATGTGGTGCCAAACGTTCTCAGAACATCACGCTGTTATTCAGCAGACCCACCTTCCTAAAAACACAACGTCCTGACATCTTCACTGAATTAAGAGCGAACCGGACTCATACAGCAACACACAGACTCTCAGACAGCATCTCCTCAACAGAGAGACTCTGGCAGGTCTGACAGCACCGCATGTGTCGCGGGCACGTCAAAGTCCTGTAAAGACACTTTCATTCAGCGCTCGGTACATGTTGAGGAGCAGATCTATTGTCCGCGTCAGTCCCTGATGGCCGTGGGCAGAGAGAAGCCGCTCTTTAAGAGTTTATTAAACAGTACTTACAGGCCTCCCCTGTTCACACGACTGAAAAAAACAGCTTTTCTCTTAAGTCTTTTCAAAGACATTAAACACACACATACGACTGAAAACCAGGTCTGGGACGCTTGGCTCTCGATGCTGTTGCTATGAGACGCTGAGAACATTCTGAGGATCCATTCAGAGCTCTCATGAATCTCTCGGCTTTCTCACAGCTGCTCCACAAACACATTCAACATGTCATTTCATCTAAGCTACAAAATACACACAAAACTACGACCATTACAGATGTGGCTTTATAAAGATTAACACTCTTACTCGCTCGATCACTCTCTCACTGAGCTTGTCAATCTGACATTTCAACAGAAAAATGTAATTCCTCAAAGTTAGACACAAAGCGAACGTTGATATTGGTTTTACTAAAAATCTCTAAATATTAAAATCATCTGTGGATGTAAGTCTAAATAAAGAGACCATAACAAATGATGAGTTTGGTTCCAACATGAGATAATTAATCTTATGCCTAAAATCATGTTTATTATGTTCTCATGTTTTTATTGTGTTAGTTCGTTGTATTATTTGAGTTATTATGGCTTAAATCAAAACAAAACAACTGCAGTTTGATTGATATTCATTGGAAAGCACAATTAAAAAAAGATGAATAAAATGGAGTTATCTCTTTTTGGAACTCTTCAATTATTCATGTGATAAACATTTCTAGATGTATTGTGGTCATTCCAGTCCAGTGTCTGTTAAACTAAATCAAACCTCAAAAAGCAATGTGAAAGACAATACTGGGTTAAATCAAGGTTATCACATACGCAATACATGTAGAGATGACTGTTGTGTTGTTTAAAAGTGAATCTGAACTTGTTTTCTTTGCAGTATTTGAGGTCGGAAAGAACACACGGCATCTTTTCTGTTATTTTCACATGTTTGTCCAGTTTTCATTTTCTGCAAATACATGCAAAAAAAATACAATATTATTATTTGAAAATTGGGAGAAATAGTAGAAGTTCACGGAATGAAACAAAAATGATCATTTGAACTTCAGAAAAACTGAAAATGGTCTCTTATTTTTCCCCCGCTGCATATTTAGTATATATATATAATCAAATAAACTATTTATACATTTATAAAAACAGCTTGTTTAAATGATGTCAAACTACTTCCAAAACAGGTTAGCCATTTGTGGTTAAGGAGACACTTAATGTTATCGTCAGACTGTGGAGTAATGTGCGCTGTCATATTTGATAATAAGTTTATTCTGAGTCTATTTAGATTTTCTGGTGTTTACTGGCTGAATATTGTGGACTGTAGGCGATATAACGCTGCCAATCCGTATGGTCTCTTCCACGGCACGCTCTCGCTGATGTCACGAATCTGCTCACTGGCATCACATTGAGAATCAAGACGCCTTCCAAACACCTCTGGCTTCCAGGAATCAGCCATCCATAGCTTCATCAACAGATGGACGCAAGCAGAGAGAGGCGCTAATAAAGCCCTCGAATTATCATCGTTACACCTGCCAAACCCCGGCACCCTGAAAAGCAGATAAACAGCCTCCCGACCGTATATATTCACATGATAAACGGCATTTATTTGCTGAACGTTGCCTCCGGACGCCATCCATCATCGGGGCAGAAAAAACACAGCATTGCTTTTGCAAATGCAATTTGAACGGATGCATTTTCCCGGCGGACTGAATTTTCTGTAGCTATCTGCCAAACGGTACCTGCACACACACGTGAACGACAGCGGGAATGACATCCCACAATGACCTGAAAAAAAGGAGGAAATCAGCTGTAATTGTTATACGAGAGGCTGTTGAAACGGGAAGACATGAAACGCTGCGGATCCACTCGGCTCCTGCCATCAGCCCGGAGGATACGGCATTCATCTCTGACGCCTGTCACATCATGAAAGGGTCGGGCTCGCTGATGAGATGTGTCTAGTTTGTGTTCCAGTGTAAGTGGAGAGGGACACGAGCTTCCACACAGAAGACAGGTGTTCCTGAAATATAACGCGGTCCTGTGAGGTCTCCACACACACAAAGAGCCGTCCTGTGAAGATAACGGCTAAAAAAATCATTACGTGCTGCATTTCCAAGAGCTCCGCAACATATGCTGCCATCAGTCACAACGTTAAGACTTCACACCCTTTGATTTCATTTCAAACAGCTCACCGTCCGTGATAAAGATCTGATGTTCAACACCAGCTCAATGAACACCGCTGATATCACAGAAAAATCACAATAAACACATTCACACATGCTGAAGGACTTCAACACCTCACACAGACACACACTTTCATGTCACACAACTTCACCATGTGACCGCAGAACAAGAACAGATCAGCTCAAGAATACATCTTCACTCACGGCAGGCGTCTTCCACGTTGTTGAAAATATTTGTAATTTCGCATTAGTGTGTGTGTGTGACAGCAAAAACTATCCGGCAGAAATCCGTTCAGTCATGTACCTGTTCATAGAGAACCAAACAGCCTCTGGATTCTTTTCAAAACATTTTACAGGAACCTCAGAACCTGCAGGACAGCATCAGACGATAGACGTGTGTTTCACAGAAGAGGAAGAGATGACAGTCACTTCATAAATGTGTGAACACGACAGACTCTTTAAAGCCGAACTATAAATAAAACAAACAGAACCAGACCCGAGGCATCTACATCACAACACACATATAGACAGGTCCACACACGTCTGAGTGAACATCAGTGTCATCTACACACACCACGGATAAACACAAAAAACACACAGGTCGAGACGACAAAAACATCACGATGACGGTGTGTGTTGTACCATACGTCCCCATAAAGACATTTACAAATATTGAAATGATATGTGAAACTGAAATTCTTCCTGATGAATGACAATAAGAATGTTAAGAATCTCCTCATGTGCTCATATCTACTGTAAATATGAACAATAAAAACACAAATACCTGACGTATCAATAAGAAGAACAGATTTAGTTTTACTGAAGTTAAAAGTGTTTTCTGTGCCATGTGGTAATTGAGTTAACACAGAGAAAGCTCTGAACGTATGGGACATAATGAAGAGGGCTTTGGCCCCGTCCACTTCACTTCACTCCACACCGTCTCTTATGATTCTATCGTCCATTATCCAAATGGACAGCACTCTGTGATATTGATCTTCTCTCCTCACGACTCATTTTGTTACCCTCGCTCATCTGCATGGCCTCCGGCGGGAGACGTCTCTATAAATCAGCAGCGTCCGCGGAGACGTGATTATGGCCGTGGGTCCGGCTGTCCTCCTGTGGGGTCACCCGCAGACCTCTCGGGTGAGAGAGAAGAGAGCGCTGAGGCTCATTTAGAAAGATTAATGACCGCTAGCGTGAACACACGAGGGACGGAAAACAATCCACCTGACCTGACGTCAGACTCCTACACCTCACATCAATACTGACTGAAGACCGCAAGGATTCATTTCACGTGATGTGGAAGTTATTTAAAAATAACAATACAAGTTAATAAAAGTCTGAAGTGAACTTTCACTTCAAATCATGTTTTTTTATTATGTTATCATGTATTTTGTATGTCTTAAATCAAAAGAAACCGACTGCAGTTTGATTGATATTATTTGGAACGCATAATAAAAAATATGTTAATCTCATTTTGGAACCAAACTCTTCAAATCTTCTTCTCCATTTCTCTGTGGCAGAATTACAGCGTTACACACTGTTTTGGCGTCTATACTTGATCATTTTGAGTCGGTTTGGCGCAGATATTGCTTGAGACGACGCCATGAAAAGGGAAAAGTTCACACATGAACACAGAGACACAGCAACACATGAACTCTGACCTCTCCATGAAAATCTCATTACTGATGGAAAGGTCATAAAGTACTCCTGAGACACACATGAAAAATTATTTGCTCTGGAAAATATCAAAGCAGAATTTACTCTTAAACTGATCTTAGTACAGTAACAACAACTCTGTTTATATAAAACAACTCTTCTTCTATGAAACATCATTATATAAGACCAGACACAGAAGACCAAACTGAATTTTCCTAAATCTTCAGCCAACAGAATCACTGAAGTATGATGGAGACGTGAGTTTGGAGAGGTGTCTCGCACAGAGATCACAGCTAATGAATGTGACTAAAACACATTGATTCTCTGCAATGTCAGTTGACTACTGCTGAAATGTTCAAGCGTCATATTTCTTATGCAGAATCAGATTTTTATGACGGTTCAGATACATTTAAACACTTTCATTTGATCTTCACTACGCTGAACTCTCCTCGTGTGATGCAATAGTTTCTTGTGAAAAGCAGAAATCTCTTGATTCTGGACTTGTTTACATTTTGGCAAAGGAACGACGAACATGTTAATGTTGCGCGGCCAATGTCAGCAAATAACTGGACCTGTAATAAAAACTAAAGCGATTCTCAAGAAAAGATTTCCCAAAACAGCCTTCGACCGCAGCTGCTCTCCCGACACGTTTTCATTCAGCGTCTGAAGTTTGTGGTTCGCCAGCTCTCGTGTTTCTCTATCGTATATATACTGCAGTTGACACACGACACACATTCCTGACGCTAACCACAGTTTGCCTGTATTGAACTCAAGTTTGAGATTTAATTTGTGTCCACACTTTTAACAGAAAACCTTTTCAACACAGAAAACAAACAAAGCTCAGCTCTTAGCGCGAAGTGTCACGAGAGATCTCCAGAGGTCACGCTCTTCAAAACATGCATCACGTCAACTGTTAAAATGAGTCTGTGTTGATAAATGAAACACACGCTAATCTTATACTGTGAAATAAAGAACCTGTAGCAGTTAAGAGATCAGTGGATATCCGGGCCTCAACCCTAAACACATTGTTGCATCATCAAATAGTCAAAAACACACAGTAAACCCGGATAAACTGGTGGACATCATTATTTTGTCTTTTTAGTTTTAGAGGTTCTTGGTTTAGGTAAGCAGAACTTTCAAATTTTTATTATTGTTAAATTAAAGTTCTTTAATAAGTCTTATAAAGTGTGACTTAATTTCATGAGAATGAATGAGATGAATAAAGTATTTAAGTAAACAGAACTTAAAAAATTAAAGCCACAATATGGAATAATTTTGTTATGAAATATCCAAAAATCGGCAACAAACAAATGCAGAAGTGCTTATACAGCATCTGGGACGCAGCGTCTTTTGTTCTGTTATTATGGATCACGATGACTCTTTGGTGGGTAAAGGAAACACAAACGAGCGTAAATGTAGTTTACTTTATAAACGACGACTGTATGACTGAATGAAACATGTAAAACTGTGTAGGATTACGCTACCAAATCAATCGACAAAGTCCAATATCATTCTCACAGGCTAACGTAGATTTTTCATTCCACGTTTCTTGCAGCAAATTCATTACGATGACATTAAATAAAATGTATTGATGCATTTATCATTGTACTAGCATATCTTAAAATATATTGGTGAGATTGCTTTGTCTAAAGATGCACACAGTAATATTTGTTTGAAAAATATGTTTTAAAAAACGCCTTTAATGTCCAAATTCAGCTAAGGTCTAGACCTGGCGGGAAAAGACCCCTAATTGTTGAAGTTAACTGAACTCAAATTGTTAATTTCCGAGTTGTAAAATGCATAAATCAAACTCCTTGACTAATGTAACCCAAAATGAGCATATAGAGATTGATCTCAGAATTGTAGAAAAATGATCTCATTGCTCATAACAAATATTACAGGTTACACGTCTCTCACACAGACTAAGCTCATGCACCACTCTTCTGAACAATGGCAACCACAAAACTGAAATATATGTCAAGCTCTTCTAAATATCAAAGATAAGTGAACATTAAACAGTCTTTAACTTTACTTTAAAACACATCAAATAATCATTTTCTTAAATGTATGCATTCCTAATGCAGTCTTATGCAAAGCATGCTGGGAATTAGGAAACCTTCTCAACCAATTGTGTTGAGTAAACGTCTTTAAATTGAGTAAACTGAATGAGGAGCAAAATAATGCTGCTGAGTTTTAGTCAAAACTTCAAGTTATACTTTATCCTCAAATGTACAAATGTGTTTTAGGAAGCAATTGGGTTTACCAACACATACACATCGTCCATAAACAATAAAATGATCATTCAGTGCACGTGTGTCTCATAGCCGAGCAACAGAGACATCCAACAAACAGCGTTCTAATTTAAAACATATACCACATTTATTCATTCGAGCCGTGGAAAATATATAAATGTGTGAGTTATAGTGCTCAGTTCATGTGGGTGATATTAAACACATGATGCTTGAGTGAATTTATTTCTGCATACTGTAAAGAAAACACTGTGTCAAGAGTTTATATTCCTGTGAGATGAAACATACACGCTTTACTACCGTAAAATCACGTGTGTGACACGTTCCCATGTGCACGCTTTTATCAACACTTTCCTGTTTGATCAGCTCAGCGTGAGAAAACACTCACATATGAGACACATCCGAGAGGTTTCCAGGCCTTCTCATAGACATCATGGAGTCAGTTGTTGTCAAGGTCCAGAAAAGCACTAAAGACTTGTTCACATTGGTTCATCTGCTCATAGTGGATCAGTTGAATTTATTTGAAGCGATGAGAATGATTTATGTGTGAAAAACAAACTAAAATAGCGACTTTAATGGATATGTTCTCATTATATCTCAGTATGGCACATGTTTCATTAGAGCACTTCTTCTTCTTCTTGGACGAGAGCACTTTTGACGCATGCGTATAAGGTTTGTGTGCCGAACGGCACATGGGGCTTGATCCTATTGGACACCGGCGCTCTGACTCACAACACAGTGACAGTATTTAGTAATAACAACTAATTGTCAAAAATCATGTTTTTTTTATTGTGCATTCCAATGAATATTAATCAAACTGCAGTTGGTTTGTTTTGATTTAAGCCATAATAACTCAACAGATACAGCAAACTACCACAATAAAAACATGATAACATAATAATAAATCTCTTTCTGAAACCAAACTCTTCATATATAAACGTACCATAGTATTTCAACTATCCAACAGTATTTAATGTTAAAATGTGAGTGTTGACAGAAATCTAACCCATCCGTTTGTTTTAAAAGGGTTTTTAAGTTTTTCAATCCTCTGCTATTACATTACACGGATGTGGCTTTGTTTCACCGCTTGACAAGCACACGAGTAAAGTTTGCCACGTCTCTCCGTCACGTTAAACCTCTCAAGTGCAAAAAACAGAGATTCGGGCCTTGACCTTGTCACGTTCAGAAGGCTTGGGGCTGATTTTACAGCGGGGGGGTCGTGTTAGAGATTCACACAGATAATAAACAGACTTGTGTCGGGTCTCTAGCTGTTGATGTTCTTTGTACAGGAATCCAGAGGAACACAATGATCTTTTCTACTCACAATTAGTGGTGTTAGAGACGCATACTAATCTGAATGCCGAGGGATCTGGAAACATCTCTCATTATAGCAATGAATAATTACAGACTTCAAGCTTGAGAACGGAGCTGTGTGGGGTGATGTCAGGGGAGACGGTGATATTTGGAGACTCGCTTTTACATATTCAGAGAGAGCGGCCCGGGGCGGAAGCCAGCAGCTGTCACAACACACTGAACTCTGACCTCCAACTTCTATTCACATTCACTCCAAACAACTAGCCATTTATCAAAACTCTCTGAATCAGGACGCATTCGATTTGGTGTTTATTTCTAGTGATCCAGTCTGTAAAACCCAACTGAAGTCATTTCGTCATTTACCGTTTCATCTATAAAATGATATTAACATTCTGTAATTAATGTCAAGAATCGAACAGAACCTATTATGTATTCTATAATTCACACCAATAACAAACATTATTTATTTTGATCATTTTTATGTCTCATCATTATTTAAATGCTCCTAATGGAAAATAAACAGTTCTTTGTGAAAACTGAAGCATACTTTTATATTTATTACAGCAGTTAACTTATAAACTGTGGTCAATACTGTAGTATAATTGAATATTTACTATGGTAACATTTTGTAAATTACTTTAGAGTGCAGTTTAATATTCTAAACATTGTTACTGTATACTATAGTATTCTATAATGTTTACTATAAGTGACTATAAATAATAGTACTTCAATATTTAAATAGTATCAAGCATTGCTTCTACAGATTACTATAGTAAATATTTTAATAAAGTACAGAATTTCTCATGTTTTTTCATGTGTGTGTGTGTGCGCGTGTGTGTATGAGAGAGGGTCGCAGTACTGAAAGTCATTAATCTCATTTAGGCAAATATAAAGAGTCATATTTGTGTTAGCTGGCCATTAGTACAGACAGGTGATAACTGAATTATTTCTGTGAATACAGTTGTTGGAGGTTTATTGGGCCCGTGGGTCCGTGTGCGCTCTAATGAGCCCTGACTGATGGAGCGTATTAACATCAAACAATTAGCACACATTGTCGTTTTCATCGTGACTGGGGGCTCAGGCCGCGGACCGACCCAACGCTCGCTTGATGTAAACCAGCTCTGGCACGGCCAGCCAATCAATTATGAAGCAAACTGAGCAAAGACTTATGGGTAACTGTCACTCATTCTAATAAATATCTTTCCCAAACGGAGCCGTGCTTTATAATCGCCTGAACGCAGGCCAGGAGATGCTAATGTATATATTCATATAAATATGTATTTCAAAACTTTGGTAACACTTTACAATAAGGTGCCATTTGTTAACAATTGATTAATGCATTAATGTTACCTAATGCATTTACTCGTGTTAACTAATAGCACCTCATTGTAAAGTGTTACACAAAATTCTGTAAAATGTAAATTACTTCTTTCAACAACTGCATGTTCTTGCATCTGGTTTCTAATAAAGAAATTATGACTATAGCTGAAACATTTAAGAATAGAAATAATAAATTGCTAACCTTTTGAAAAGAAAAAATCATATCAATTCCAACCTTATATACTTCTAGTCACGAACCGTTGAGATTCACTAAAAAACTGATGTTAAGTGTTTGGCCCAATAATGCCTCAGCGGAGCGTGATGAGCTGTCGGTCTCCAGAAACCCTCACGCGGGTTTTAATTATTTTGCTTTGTTATTCTGAAGACAAGCTCTTTCATGTGTTTAACAGAAGATTCCCGCTGTCCTCCTCAAACACACAACCGGTCACTTTGAAGCTCATCATGGGGCATTTGTCTTTGGGATAGAGCCGGGACACATGGGACATGTCAGCTGGGCTTTCATGAGGTTTGTGAGACCGAGACCGAGAAACAAACACTTCGCATGGATCTGAATAGACAAAACCCCCCTGGGAGAAACATTACAATTAAATATTCTTACTCAACTGAATTCATTGTTATACCAGTTAACCGAACAACAAAGTTTGTAGTAAAGATCTCAATATGAACTCCAACATTTCTTATCAAATCTACTCAAATCCAGACTAATCTTCCTTCATTTACACCTCCAGACTCTTCACGTGTTTCAACTATGACACTCTCATTTCATTCTCTTTTATTTCTCCTGATCAATGTTAGGAGAATTCACAAATTTACATTCACAAATTTAACATTATTCAAAACTTTGAGTGGAAATGATGAGGTGTGATAAGGCCTGAATGTTTTGTGCGTGACCCATAAATCGATGAACTAAATGTCATGCGTGAGAAACAAACTGTTCATCTGAATGTTTCCTGAAAGTCTCTGGACTATATCCAGCAACACACAGTTTGGGTATTTGAGTTTTTCTGCTGAGATCGTGTCGATTTTAAAAGAAGTTAACATGCAGAGACACATTGGAGTTGATTTAGATTTCTTCCGGGACATGAGATAAGTCCGGGCCCCCGGTGGCCCTTTTGTCTGACCCCGTGTTCAAATCTCTCCAGGCATTAATGTGATACACCATTAGTGTGAAAAGGAATTTGTTCCGTTTACATAAGAGACACAACCTCTGTGCCAGCGGGCCGTGGGCTCAGCGTTTTTCCAGATGCCATCGGATTAAGATCAGAACCTCCCGACCGTCTCCGCTAATACACGAGAGGAAAATAAGAAAAACACAAGTGTCGTACGAGTGCTGCTGATCGGTTGATGACGCGTCCTCGCTAAAGAACGTAGATAAGAAATAAATCAGCAGCCCAATGTTTTATTGTGTTTGCCCGAGCAATAAAACCTTCTACTGTATAAACTTGTTTTATTTGTCTGTTTTCCAAATGTAAAGCCAGAGAGCACAAATTTATATGTGTTTTATAATAATGGCTTTGCCCTAAGCTGTAAAAACACAAACTAAATGGAATCCAGCAGATATACGGCACTTAACATCCGCTGGAAACATTATAAACTTCTGAACTACTGAAAGGCTAAAAAAGTCATTTATCCCTTCATCATAACTAATGTTTTAAATGGAAATGCTTACAAGCGCTAAATATTTGCAGTTTATATGAACACATAAGGTCCTTGTAGAAGGAATCTGGTTTCTGAAACAATTATTTGAAGTCACTTCTCATGAATATTATTGAGAAGTAGCCTGTATTAAAGATAAAAGTCAAAATATTTGAGGGTGACGTGACGTTAAATAGACCTTACAGAGAAGAAATGAATGTGTGAATTCCTATGGGAAGCCCAAGGGATCACATCTAAAAACCCATGTGATCACATGTGCAACCTGGTGATACGTCTCCACATGTCATCACATGTTCTTCACATGTCATCCCTTGGGTTTTTACATGTGATCTAATGGGTTTCACATGAGAATTCGGACAAAAATGTTCAAACATGTGTTAAAAAAACATGTTACCTGTCTTTTCTGTAAGGGAGGAATCTGAATGAATCGATGGTTCATTTACAAGCAATTTGTGAAGAATGTGTCAGAATTATTACACTTGCACACAGCCTAGCACTAAACTTCATGCGCTGTAAATCCTTCTCATAAACTCTTACGCTTTCTACAGCCAAACACAATAATCTTTAGCTAAAGCCTCAATAGAGCTTCAATTCATCTGTGGCTCATATTTACACTCAGAGAACGACACACGAACAAGAGCCGACCACACAAATGATAGATTCACCAAAACCAAACAGAGCCGAAGAAACCCGGTCCAGATTCCAAGAGAGCTTTTCCCATGAAAGTGATCACACGGGGGGCCGATGGGTTTGAACACATGACCTGCGATTGGACGTTAAGAGAAACACCACACTGCTGATTGGCTAGACTGGATTTTGAAAGAGCAGAAGAGACAAATGAGATCTCTTTCAAATCTCGAATGATTCTCCTCCGCTGAAAATAATTATTTTGAGGTGGTAGTAAATTTAATTGAAAAAAATTAAGTCTTTCTGCATAAAAAAGTTCATTGAAAGAGCGGTATTTAAGTTTTGCATGTATTGATTAAGATAAGTAAATACTAAAATGTAGTGTTTGTGACATTTACATTACTCAAGTATTTCAAACAATGTATAAAACGTTGGAGAAAGTTTCTTAATAATCTTTAGAAGAGCAATTTAACAATCAATTCAGGTGTCATTTCACAATATTTCAAAATGCTTTAAAATGTTTGCTCAGACAAGTGAATGTCAACTCATTTGAGTTATTTTTAAAGTTGATATATTTTATTTTGATATTTTCTAGTCAGAGAATTACTCTTCTGTAATATATCTAAGTATTCGTCAATGTCCATGCGTGAGAAGGCCTTTAAGGGATCGTTTAGACAATGACTCCTTTAGAAGTGTAGATAACATTTCAACAATTTCTCAGATTTGGCAAACAAATGTCCGAGATAAATTATTTTTTAGGAGAAACATCAGAGACAAAGCTGACAATTCACAATCCTTGAACCGAGATCTCTATTTAATCTCCATACTTATAAGGCAAAAGCATTAAAAACCCTGTTAAAGTCGTTCAGAAGCTTCTTTTACCACGCTTTTAATGTACAACGCTGTATTTTACCTGAAATAGTCCTTGAGGAAAACAAGTCACACATTGCTGATGTTTTAAACTTTTTAAACAGTGAAAATGCTGAAAGATGATTCTAGATATAACACTAACACTGAAATATCACACAATGGCAGTTATTAAAGATGAATACAGGTCGTGTTTGCTACGGAATGATTTATGACCTTCAGAAGAAACGAGAGGAAGAGTTCAGCGTTTGCCTCCGGCTGCATGTGATTCAATCTGAGAGTCAAACGGACGCTTTATTTCATCTTTTCTCAATACAGAGTCGACATTCTGAAACACTGTGCAGAATCAACAGAGTTATTTTGACCTTCTGTGGCTAAAAAGCCAGGTGTTCATGTTCCACTGGGTAGAAAAATCAACCATAACCTCTGATGCTCATGAGTAAACATAAAACAATAGATGATTTTAATATTCTGCCTATGTAAAACACCAGATTCACTGCTTTCACATTTGCATACATGACTCAGAGAATTGCAGGGGGCAATAAAAATGGAAGCAAAGAGCATCCCATAATTCCTCAGGGGACGAGGCGTAAGTGAATGCATGTTTATAGGAGCGCTCTGTCCTATCAAACAGCTGATCCATTAACCTGCACCCTACACATGACCTCTGACCCCCCCTGATGCACCGCTACACAACATCCATTACACACAAATGTTGTACAAATGATGATGGCATGTCATGTGTGATGGGTGTTTGTGCGTGCGTTGCAAATCTAAAAACACAATTAACTTTCAAGAACCGCTATGATTCCTAACTCAAAAATCACATGATCTAAATCATCAACACACTCAGGACCCTTACATACCAACAACTACAACAAATACAGCTACACTTAAAGTCCCTGTGAACCGCAAGTTGAGATCGTTTTTACTTCCGTATTTCTCTGCGATTTGATTGGATGTATAAAAGCAGCATTTTTAAATAAACTGACAGTTAAAGGGGGAGGAGTCAACGGATGCTCCGCCCAAGCCAGCTATCGATCAACTATTTACAATAAACGCTGCAATATTTCATGAGAAAATAGGCATCAGCGTTTTGATTTCACTGGGACTTTAAAACATTAAGACAACGTGTAAAGACAAAAACTCATATAGAGTCTAAATAGAATTTTAAACTGTAATTACGGTTACAAATTGGCCAATTTTACTGTAATGACTGTATTTCCATTAGTTACATGATGCCATAAACCACCAAAATGTCACAACAGAATTCCTTTCATCTCTCGCCCTCCACACAAACTGACACGACTGCAGAAGTCTCTGATCCTGTGATCTGACATCATATTAAAACAACATGATGCTTTAAAACGAAATAAAAGAAAGGTTTAAAATGTTCGAGATGTAAAGATGACATTGTGTTCAGGCATATTAGAGTGTTTGAAACATTATCTCACCATTAATATCTGATGTAACATTAATCCGTGGCGTGCAGATGATATTAATATTATTCACTTTGGATAAAAGCTTCTGCTGAATCGATATATTTACAGTATAAAGAGTATAGACTGAGCTTCTGACCAATCAGAATCAATCATCAAATAAGATCATCAATTTCTTTGAATCACTCAAATTATTTATAAACAACTATAAATGTAAGTAACAGTGTGTGTGTGATGAGGATTATTCCTGGATACAGACTGACCTTGAGGAAAGGTTTGAAGCCCACATTCTGTGAGGGCACTAATGTACCTCTCTCTCTCTCTCTCTCTCTCTCAGATGTAATCACTCACAGCAGGGCAAAAAGGGGAATTTTCATAATGACAAGCCTATAAAACGTTCAGACAGAAATCGCGGGCAGAACGCCACACACCACCCAACAGATGCTGCTGTATAATCTCCGCAATAAGAGCATGTAAATAATAAGACAGCACACTGACCACTCCTCTCACAAAAACCCCAGCCAATCACTTACAGGAACACAAAAATGTCATGACATTGACAACTTTGTGTGTTACAGGACACATCGGAAAGATGTTTCAATAAAACAAAGGGAGATGTCATGCCTGCGTACCGTTTAAACATGAAATGAAATGTTGTGTTTACTCTCCTCACACACATCATGATGACGTAATTGCACAGAAAGATATATTTCATGTCACATTTTAAACTATTTTTCTTTTTCTGCTGAACATTCACTGTTCACGTATCTATGCAAAACTATGTTGACAAGAAATCAAATGAATGAAACGTAGGGAAAGTTAAAAGTATAATTTAGGTGTGAGAAGAAGTGTCGTTGGTTTAAAGAGATGTTATTCAGATGATCATTAATGTAATTATAGTTGTGGCATTAATGAAAATAGATCGCATTAACTGAGAAAAACAGAGATGCTCTCAAGTTTAACTTTAAACTGAGGAGAGTAAAACACACACAATTCATTCCCTTATGAAATGTGAAAATACTCTGGAAAATGAGTGAATACTAATAATATGTGTAACAGCATCATGCAGTCAGTGTTTGTCACAGGCCTACTATTCATTTCTAGCCTCTGTCTGGATGCGAGACGTCCGGTTCTGTTTGGTTTGGATCAGAAGCGCTCAGGCTAGTTGACTTCACAGCTGCTGTTAACATAACAAATGTGTTTCTGTGACAGAGAGGCCGAGATCAACAGCGCAGAGCCAATGCAAACACATTCCAGCATCATCTCCGACCTGAGAGGAAAGCCTTTCCATGCAAACCTGATTAAGAGACTCCAAACTCATCTAACGAAGCCAAACACATCATCAAATGTAGAGCAGATTGAGAAAACAGACGGCACGTAAAACACAGTTAAAGTGCATCAGACTCTGCAGGCCTTTATTTACAGCACGTCCTGAAAATCTGTGCACATCGAAAAACTCTGGAGGATTGTGTGAGAATCTGCTCTCTATGTGTGAAACACACAAAACTGATCTGATGCGACGGACACGACACGGTCACCGGACGTCCGGACTGCTGGAGGATATAGCGGGCAACTGTGACCTCACATACTGTACTAAAATAAACTTTGAGTTATTCACATCTTCATGCGTTTGTGCTGCTGACGAAATGAAAATAGCTTTATTGAAATGAATGTGGATCAGACTTTACATCAAGATTCGATTCCCGTCCCACCCCCTTCGCTTCCCGTCCCCTCTCTCACTAAAACTGTGCAAAAAGAGGCAAAACCGCAAAAAAGTGACTTCTTAAAAAATCTCATTAAAGAGCAAGTCCTCTGGAAACATCCCGTTTCACCCCGACACATCCTGACCTAGATTGAATTAATTCTAGTAAGCAGTAGCTCAAGGCAACACAAGTGAAAACTTCCTCTATGTGCATAGCAACTCCGAGCGAAGCATCACCATCACGTCCTCATTGGCTCTTTTGTGCTTCAGTGTCTTTGAAGATGTGTCGGGAGGAAGGGTTGGTGAGTTGGTGGCAGTAGTATTTCCAGCGTTGCGTGCCAAGAACCACGAGGGAAGAAGTGAAAAGTGAAAAGCACGTGATCGTTCTCTGATCCCTAGACACTGGGCACTTCCAGACACGACATCACGGCCCTCCACCACATCCAGACACAATCACACAATGAACCTCCTATAAAAACACCACTCCATCACACAACAACAGATATACAACTCAAGAAATAAAAAGAGAAACGGATGTGGTGCAGAAGACTGTAATATTACAGCATAATAAAAACAACAAAGAGAGTTTCAAAGGTTAAATGCGGATAACCTTTATAATCCTGAGAAAACAAACTCTATTTATATTACACAACAACATTTATACAAGATAGAAAATCACGATCCCTATAAAACTAAAAATGCTAAAAATAAAACGAATCAAATCAAAGTGTTTACACGCTACAATGATGATATCTACTGTCACAATCCTAAAAACAATAAACAAATAGAAAACACTGGAGCTGCGGACACACACACACACAGAACAGAATTGATTTGTTTTTATTAAAGTGTTGGAACTAATATTTCTGGAAAAGAGGCATCAACAAAACATAATACATATTATAATTTTAACACATTTAAATTAATATTAAGTAAAAAAAGACATCATTTTTAGGGAGATAAATCTCTATGAATAATAATCTTTAAAATAGTGTGTGTGTGTGTGTGTGTGTGTGGTATAATAAAAACGTGTATATATATAAATGTCACTTTAAAAGATACAAAATAATTATATCTATAAAAAATAACTATATCTTTCACTATAAAAAACATGAAAAATAATGAAAATTATTTTTAGATTACAATCAAAACAATAAAAAAAATATAGAGAGAATTTGTTTTTCACAAATATACAATAAATAGGACTTATTATTATTATTATTTATATTATTATAATATGTTATTCCTCTTTTACACAAAAGGCTGATAGTAAAGAGCAATACAGATGCTTGTGAATAATCCATCATCACATTCAAACAAACACACTTTAGCTAAACCAAAATCACAACTCACCAAGTCATACTTAGAGAAATATTATGACATTATTTTGGCGATGGCACTCTGTGGCCATTAAAAACTCAAACTGGACGCAAATTTCATATGAAGACATCGTCCATGAGAAAGCTCATAAATTCTCTTTATATGTTTCCTGGACATGCAGCAACTAATGCGTCTATCAGCGGCTTTACGGCCGCATTGTAGCAGCTCATACATGCCATAAAGGCGCTGTAAACCCCGTTCAGATGGAGTACTTCACCACAACACTAATTGCTCACCCAGCAAGACACATTTTACAGCCGTATGACCTCATCTCTTTATGGAAATATTTATGCTTCTCTTAAGAAAGAATGCTTTAGCATTGATTTGTGACGGAAATAAGATGGTGTTTACTGGAAAGTGCACGACTCAGTTGGTCAATCGATTTAGTGGCACCTTTATAAAACTTTAGGGGCATGTATATCAAAGGTTAATAAAAAATGGAAGTTACAGTATATACTGTATTCAAATATATATATATATATAATTAAATTAATGATCAAACCATTCAACTTGTTATGCATATGAAACAAAAAATATTAAAATATCAAAAATCATTATTATAAAAAAATAACTACACAAGGTATATATATATACAGTATATAGTGAGTCAGTGAAATAATATCTACTTATATGTCTCCAATAAAAATATTGGAGTATTTACTTCGTAAACTGTAGTAAAATTCCCAGATACTATAGTGCTTTTAAATCTTACCATGGTAAATAACGCATACAACAGTATTTACTACAGTTGATTCTTAAGAATAAAATGGCATATTAACCGAGTCTAATAATTATTATTATTATACACTAAAGTATACTACAGTATTTTTGTTCATGTGGGATAAAGCTGAAAATAATAATAGAGTTGATTGAGATGAATAAATGAAAAGCATTAAGAGTAATCGAGTGTCACACAGATGATGTGTGTCGGGTTAATGAAAAGTACATCTCAATAAACATCAATTGTTCAGTGATTGCTTTCTCAGGTGTCGTGTTCATCTAAAGATACAGAATTTCCCACAAGCCTCTCTGTAGCCGGTGTGTTGGGTTGCTACTCAAGCCCACATGTCTGTAACTCAATCCCAGCATTCTTTGTTAGGACACACAAAGCACAAGGTCTCTGTCTGCGTCTCTCTCGGGCGAGCGAGGTGTAAACCTGAGGCCATGTGTGCACTTCTCATTTGAGCCGCTGAGGTTTCTGCAGGTAAATCTGTGTCACACAAAAGGTGCAGCAGATTGAGAGTCAATTAAAGGCTGTTAACTAATGACACGGTTTAAGTTTTCACTCTCGACACAGTCACTGAAATCTGAAGCCAACAACTGAATATGTCAGTCTGCCGTTCAATGCAAAACAACATCGCATTACAGTGTTCATGTTTAACTGTTAGAAAGAGAAAAACATTTTTATTATCTCTATATACAGTTTATAATGTATATATGAAGAGTTTGGTTCCAACATGAGATAACTCAAAAATCATGTTTTTATTGTGCAATTAATATCAATCAAACTGCAGTTGGTTTGTTTTGATTTAAGCCGTAATAACTCAACAAATTAACACATGATAACATCTTATTTTGGAACCAAATTCTTCATATATATATATATATATATCTATATCTATACACAAAAACTATATTATGATAAATATGATATATAACAAATACTATTATTACGTAATATTTTATTTTTCACAGAAAATGTAATTGCACAGACTGCTATAAATATAAATATGCAAATATACCGAGTCCTATGGTGTGAGAGCAAAAACGAGAAATAATATATTATTTTGTATCATTAATATTGACAATAAAATAAAGGTAAAGAGAGATTTATTTCATATATACAGTTTTGCTGACACTTATTTGTCAAATATATACAGTATATATTCCTAAATATTTGTAAAACTATTTGCTAAACTTGTATTATAATTTATTTTCCATAATAGCATTTGAATGTGTCATATCGTAACCCGTATGTCAAAACCAATGTTTTGTTTGTTCTTTTTTTCCCACACTATCCTTTATTTCAAAGATGGTTTTGCAAACCGTGGACAAACCAAACCATTGGGTGAACCCAGAAAACGTCCCAACCAAACAACCCAGAATTCTTTATGCCGTTAATCCACAATTACCACCAGCCGTTTTCTAGCATTAAACATATTAACCACATTGTTCTCTTCAGTCCTCAGCAAGCTGTTAATCTTCAGAGTCGATGGAATCTTCTGTCCGAGCTCAATGTCAGCACTCGTTACGCCCGATGCAGCCGGGACCCCCCCGAACACACACCCCTCTGCCGTCTGACCCCCGCACGCAACCTTTCTGCCCCGACACCCCTCGCTCTCCGCCACCAGCGCATGGACTTTCCCTTCAAATTACTTCTGCTATTGTAACTCTTCCACATCTGAACAGCTTCAATTATGCGCTAGAATAACACAGACACCGGCCGGCCCATGTGACATAAAGGCCGATTATGAGCGTGAGTAATTCAGGCATCTTCCTGCAATATGGCTCTCACTCACGATACAGGGAAAGAACCGCGGTCCTGGAGCGAATCCGTGTGGAGATCGTGCCCAACGAACGCTCCTGTTGTTTATAGCTGGAGGGAAAACTGTATTATTGATCACATGAGGAAATCTACGTCCTGTATCCACACATGATGCTAAGAGACATACAGCACTTTCAATTGTTGTGGTGGGAAAGTAATATTTAGAAACTTTGGAAGAAAATATGATTTGATATTTACAGGTAAAAATGAGAGTTTAACAGAATATTCATCAGGCTATAATAAGACAGACTCAATAGGTGGCCGTGATTGTCTCGCCTCGATTCAGTGGATGTTGAGGCTTTCTAAAGCTCATCATGTGACTCCTGTGTGTTGTTAACATGTTTTTTCACATTTGAATCCTCAGATTTCAGGGTCACCTCTCCTGCTTCAACATGGCCGCCTTGACCTCATTTTTTCAGGATTGCGTGCGAAGGTTTCCCAGAACAGCTTGTCTGTGAGATCACAAACAGCCCTTAATATTTTATACACCCTCCAACCCCACCTGCCACCCCAGATTGTCTGAACCAATCAAGCCCCGGGAAACGCTTCCCATCCATTGGCTGATTTAAAGCCCTCCTCAAAGTGCTAAGCTATCGCTTTTATACCTTTCCAATAAGAAAGAAATGATGAAAGACATGCGAACGCCAAACTATAAAACATTACGAATACAGAAATTTAGAAAAGACGTACAGACCACTAGAAAATAGAGGTTAAAGAACTACAATGAGATCAGAAATAAAAAATCGATCAAAATTAAGTCAAATTATATTACAATTAAATATTAGGTGTAATACTAGTATGGTGTAATACTTATAATTATGTATGAAAAATTTTACATTCACGAAATTGTCATGTGAAACATTCTTGTTGAGCACACAATGTTAAAAAAACTAACAGAGTTTGGTTCCAAAATGGGATAACTATGTTAAAAAGATTATATATACATCATGTTTTTTATTATGATATCATGTTTTTATTGTGTTTTATTGTGTTAGTTGGCTGAATTTTTTGTTATTATTGCTTAAATAAAAATAAACCAACTATTAAGTTAGATTAATTTTCATTGGAATGCACAGTTAATAGAATGGATTTCTTTTCTCATAAAGAATGATCTCATTTTGGAACCAAACTCTTCATGTATTATTATGAAAAACAACAAAAACTATATATAGAATTTTTCTGTGGTATTTATTGTGGTATATATAAAAATGTATTTGTATTAATGTAAAAAGAGTAAAAGGGTAAATAGTGTAAAAAGCCTCTTTAAATTATATATTATTGTTAAATATTCAAATAAAATTGGACACAACACAATCATGCACATATGACAGCAATGGCAACACAAAAAACAGAA